>NW_023416331.1:0-106974 GCF_014108235.1 Myotis myotis | reverse complement strand
TCTGTTCAAAACTGTACCTGCTGCACTGATCATATGGAACTTGCACTGTACACTAAATAAATATATTCTTTTTAAATTAATAATTTGTAATGTTGACACTATTGCAGATGTTCCCATCCCTCCTCCTTGCCCACCTCGACCTACCGCCACCTCCCACTCCCTTGGCCTTCACCACACTATTGTTTGTGTCCACAGGGTAGGCATATAGGCTCTTTAGCCAATCCTTTCACCTTCTTTATTCTGTCACCTCCACCCCACACTCTCAGACACTGGCCACCATGCTTCTGGTTCCATTTTGTTCAGAAGTTTATTTTGTTCATTAGACTCCACATATTAGTGAGATCATTTGGTATTTGTCTTTCTCAGACTGGCTTATTTCAGTTAACATATACTCTCCAGGTCCCTCCATGCTGTCAAAAAAGGTAAAATTTCCTTCTTTTTCAGCCCATAATATTCCATTGTGTAACCCCACTCCTGGGAATATATCCTAAGAATCCCAATACACCAATCAGTAAGAATATATGCAGCCCTATGTTCATAGCAGCATTATTTACAATAGCCACGTTCTGGAAACAGTCCCTCTGCCCATCAGCAGATGAGTGAATAGAAGGAGCTGTGGTATAAGAAACATATTCTTAGAGACCATTCCCGAGGAAACAAAAATATGATTGGAATTTTCATTATCAAAGAGAAATCAAACCCGCGGGAATCAAACCTGCAACCTGTGTGCATCAGGATAGCACTCTAGCTACTGAGCTACAAAGGTAGGGCTACAAATGGTTTTTAAAAGTGCAGTTTGTCATTTGATAACTGAGTCAATGTAAATGCAAAAGAATAAAAAAATGGCACGGTTGAGTATTTTTTATATCTAGAAAAATTACAAAAAATACTTATATTTTAACCTACTAGTAGCCCGGTGCACAAAAATTTGTGCACTCGGGGGTGAGGGTGAGGAGTGGGGCCAGACCCCTCAGCCCGACCTGCACCCTCTGTCATGTTCTGGGACCCCAGCTACTCCTGGCCTAGGCACAGGTCTACAGGCTTGGGCAGCCTGGCTCCCGAGGCCCCATTTTATCAAGAGAACAAAGTCGGCGTTAGTTAGAGCTCTCACAGAACCCAGTACACTGCATCTGTGCATACAACTGCCTCGTTCCTGTGCCTGCTTCGCCCTACTGAATTACTAACATCTTGAGGACATAGCTCTGTCTTATCCTGCTTCAACTTCAGTGCCTGGCCTGGTGCCATGGACCTGAGAGAGTTTGCTGAGTGAGTGAATAATGAGTGAGTGAATGAGTGATTGAATGAGTGAGTAAGTGAATGAGCAAGCAGCTAAGGAGCAGGAACGCGTTGCCATGGCAACATGGCAGAAGTTCAGGCCCCATTCCCAGCTCCCTGAAGCCCACCCCAGGAAAGGTCTGCCCTGTTCCCAGCGGCCTGGGGCCCCTCTCCTGGCTGCATACTGAATTACTAACATCTTGAGGACATAGCTCTGTCTTATCCTGCTTCTACTTCAGTGCCTGGCCTGGTGCCATGGACCTGAGAGGCTTGTTGAGTGAGTGAATAATGAGTGAGTGAATGAGTGAACAAATGAGCGAGTAAGTGAATGAGCAAGGAGCTACCAGCGGGGATAGTTCGCACTCTGCTCTGAGCTGCCTAATGCAAACCCCGTGAAGTTAATGCCCTGCTCCCAGCGGCCCCACTCCCCTTTCCCGGCTGCATAGTTCGTGCAGGGCAAAGGCTGCCCAGGTGTGCATTTTGGCAAATCAGTGCATTAGCACCTGCCAGCCTGGGATCCTCCCGGAGGGCCATTTGTGGGCGTGGCCAGTGACAGATCAGGGCATTAGCACCAGTCAGCTGGGGATCCCCCTGGAGGGCCGTTTGTGGGCCTTTCCAGTGGCAGATAGGTGCATTAGCACCTGTCAGCCTGGGATCCCCCCGGGAGGGTCATTTGTGGGCATGGCAGGTGGCAGATCAGTGTATTAGCACCTGTCAGCCTCATATCCCCTCAGAATGGACGTTTGTTGGCATGGCCGGTGGCCGATCGCTGCGGTCCAGCCGCCAGCCCTGGGTCTGTTCTCATACGGGCCGCCTGCCACCTGGGTTGCAAATATCAGGCCCAGATGGCAGCAGGTCAGGCGGGATGGCGCTGTCCCGCCCTGCCTGCAGCGTGAAAATTAGCCACCATCTTTGTTGGCGGTTAACCGCCATCTTGGCTAGTGATTAATTTGCATATCTCGCTGATTAGCCAATGGGAAGGGTAGCGAAGTTATGGTTAATTACCATGTTTCTCTATTATTAGATAGGATGTCCTTAGAACACCTGGGTTAAATATTCAAGGGCAACTCACACTTGACCAATGAATAACATTTTCATTACCAAGAGTAAAGGGATATCAGAAGTCTTACCTAGTTTGTTCTGAGCCTCCTCTGAAAGAAAAGGAAAGACCAATGTCAGGTGAGTGGGAAAGGATCACAAAGGGAATTAAAATTTACAAATAAATTCATATTTAATAACTTTAACAGGTTTCAGAAGAACACACACATATGTAAAAGAATATGAACACAAAAAGCCACACACATGCATGAACACATACATATACACAATGCCCCACCACCCACACACACACACATCATGCTCCCTTCACACACAGTGGATCAGAGCTCACTACTATTCAGTAAATAAACAGGGGGAAAGTGGAGTTAATTTAGTGAAATAACAAAGTTTTAAAATATTCCTTTGGTAGTTAATTGTTAAGACTCTCTTGATTTTTGTAAGTTTATGTTCCTGCTAGTCAGTTTGTTAACTTTAGTCATTGGCTACCTTGAAATTTATGGGTCACTTTCATCACTGTGGCAGCAACACTGTACAAAGTGGCCACAGACCCTGGGGAAGGGGACACTGAGACAAAGCTGTGCTAGACAATACAGGTCAGGGTGCTGGTGCCCGTGTTCACAAAGCTTTAGTCCATGGATTAATTTCCAGTGGAACTGCACCAGAGCTTCTGTGTTAGGTCATTCCTGAACGAGCTTTTCTTAATCAATTCACATGGGTGCTGAATGCAGGGGAGAGAAAGGACTGGGATTCTCTGACAGGGATTCTGCCTCTCACTGGACCTTTACTGTGCCTGTATCCTAACTGAAAAGTTGACATCTAAACGCACTTCTAGGAGAGAGGCTTTATAAACATTGTGCAGAGATGAAACTAAAGTCCCACATCTGCTCACGACTATTTCTACAACATGGCCAGTCACGTCCCTTCTGTAAATGGAGAACAACTCAGGAAAGTCCATTCTACCGAAATCATTGGTACAATTGCATAAAAATGTCATCTCATACGAGGGGCAGAAAGATTGAAATAACTCCTGAGTAGGGTACTAAAGAGTGATGTGGGAATATCTTAGAAACCAACCTTAGATTTTAGACAATTTTCTTGAGTGAAAAACATATGTATAAAGATCCCAAAGGAAGAGCAACTTGGTGAATTAGTAAACAATTGAATAAAAATGAAAGTGCAGTAATAACTATGGTTGGAAAGAGCAAATAACCAGGCACAATCAGGTAAAAGTAGTTATACATCTTGGATCATGTGAGAATATGGTCAAGGGAAGTAGAATAGCAATTCTCAAGGTCAACTTGCCACCAGTCTGTATGTTCAGAGTGTGTAAAAGTCCAATAGAAGAGAAATCATACATCAGAAACTTTTATGCTTGATTCCTTCCCTTAAGAATTAGCATAGTATTGTGTGCACAGCAATGGGCACACCCATCCAGAGGCCCTGCTGGAGAACCCAAGTAAAAGGTAGTTTTCCAGAAGATACCTGGCGTGGAAGCAAGCACAAGCTCCCTAACCTGATCTTCAGCTCATCCCCCTTGACATGCAGTTATAGGAAGCATCTGCAAGGCAGAGAGCAAGTGAAGGAAAGAAAATGGAAAGGATAGAGGCAGGGGGTGGGAGAATCCCAGGAATCAAAAAAAAAAAAAACACAACCAAAAAACAAATGAATAGGATAATTTAACATTCATGGGCGGGGGTGGGCGGGGTGGGGGTGGGGGGAAGCAAATTTAAAAAAAGAGCAAAGATGGTGGTGGGTAATGATTTAGAGACTAAGATATGGACAAGAAAAGAATCTTTTCAGAGAAATATATCTCTAATGGAATGCCAGTCTGAGGAAAGTGGAAAGTTACCAAGTTGTTGCTGAAGTTCTTCTGAAAAAGAAAATGGAAAACTTTTGTAAATATAAGGGAAATGACCACAGAAAATTAAGAACTGTTGAAAATTGCCACTGCAAAGTGAACTGGTGCAGTGAATATGAATAAAGAGTAAGCACGACACAAATGGAAACAGAAAAATTAGCAGTGCTTTTTCCTTAGGAAAGAAAAAGTAAGTGAATTTTCTGAAATGACTAAATAAAAGGAAAATGTTGCTAGAATGTTAGAGAGAGCACACCTAGAATTGTATCCCATACATATATCTTTATGGGTGGCTTGAGGTACTGAGAACATTCAGGGTTTGGACCACAGCACTTATTTAATGAAATAAAATAATTTTGTTCCAAACATTTTCTTAGCAGTAGTATATATAAATTGGTATTTTAATTTGGCCATTTTTTTCCATGTATATTAAATTAAACAAGGCATCTTTCAGTGAGCTCTATTTTGTACAATTAAAAGATAATCTGTGAATCCTAGAAAAGTCTTTTTAGTAGTTGTTATAATCATTGAGAAAGTGCATGACTATAATATGTGGACACAAGTCTTTTTGCAAGTCGACAGGTTTTAAATCTTTGAGTTTAGCAAAATTGCAAAATAACTTAATTGTCAAAAGAAAGCAGTTTTAAAATTAACTTTGGTCAACACTTTGCCTTTTTAACTCAGGAGCTCAGAGAGTTGAGTGATATTGGTACTTGCCTTTTCTCTTGTCACTGTCCGCTGAAAAGTAAAAGGGAAAAATAAACAACTCATGTCAAATAAAAACACAACATGGGGAAGGAAGGAGAATAACATTGGTACCCTCTTCACGGCTCACTCTGTAGTTAAAAATTGCATGCTTCTGAAAATTGCAAGCAAAAGTTACCAAACGACAGCTCATCCATCAGAGGCAACATGTTCCCTCCTCCATGCCTTGTGCAAAAGGAACTAAATGAGGAAATAAACTCATGAGGGAGCTGGGACAGACCTTCTGGGAGGCACAGTACCAATCATTCCTCTGTCTGTGGACTATCACCTGTTTCAGACTGAAATGCAAACATAAATTCCTACATGAGACAGGTACGAGGACGCGTACAAGAAAGACACCCATCTGTTCAAAACTGTACCTGCTGCACTGATCATATGGAACTTGCACTGTACACTAAATAAATATATTCTTTTTAAATTAATAATTTGTAATGTTGACACTATTGCAGATGTTCCCATCCCTCCTCCTTGCCCACCTCGACCTACCGCCACCTCCCACTCCCTTGGCCTTCACCACACTATTGTTTGTGTCCACAGGGTAGGCATATAGGCTCTTTAGCCAATCCTTTCACCTTCTTTATTCTGTCACCTCCACCCCACACTCTCAGACACTGGCCACCATGCTTCTGGTTCCATTTTGTTCAGAAGTTTATTTTGTTCATTAGACTCCACATATTAGTGAGATCATTTGGTATTTGTCTTTCTCAGACTGGCTTATTTCAGTTAACATATACTCTCCAGGTCCCTCCATGCTGTCAAAAAAGGTAAAATTTCCTTCTTTTTCAGCCCCATAATATTCCATTGTGTAACCCCACTCCTGGGAATATATCCTAAGAATCCCAATACACCAATCAGTAAGAATATATGCAGCCCTATGTTCATAGCAGCATTATTTACAATAGCCACGTTCTGGAAACAGTCCCTCTGCCCATCAGCAGATGAGTGAATAGAAGGAGCTGTGGTATAAGAAACATATTCTTAGAGACCATTCCCGAGGAAACAAAAATATGATTGGAATTTTCATTATCAAAGAGAAATCAAACCCGCGGGAATCAAACCTGCAACCTGTGTGCATCAGGATAGCACTCTAGCTACTGAGCTACAAAGGTAGGGCTACAAATGGTTTTTAAAAAGTGCAGTTTGTCATTTGATAACTGAGTCAATGTAAATGCAAAAGAATAAAAAAATGGCACGGTTGAGTATTTTTTATATCCAGAAAAATTACAAAAAATACTTATATTTTAACCTACTAGTAGCCCGGTGCACAAAAATTTGTGCACTCGGGGGTGAGGGTGAGGAGTGGGGCCAGACCCCTCAGCCCGACCTGCACCCTCTGTCATGTTCTGGGACCCCAGCTACTCCTGGCCTAGGCACAGGTCTACAGGCTTGGGCAGCCTGGCTCCCGAGGCCCCATTTTATCAAGAGAACAAAGTCGGCGTTAGTTAGAGCTCTCACAGAACCCAGTACACTGCATCTGTGCATACAACTGCCTCGTTCCTGTGCCTGCTTCGCCCTACTGAATTACTAACATCTTGAGGACATAGCTCTGTCTTATCCTGCTTCAACTTCAGTGCCTGGCCTGGTGCCATGGACCTGAGAGAGTTTGCTGAGTGAGTGAATAATGAGTGAGTGAATGAGTGATTGAATGAGTGAGTAAGTGAATGAGCAAGCAGCTAAGGAGCAGGAACGCGTTGCCATGGCAACATGGCAGAAGTTCAGGCCCCATTCCCAGCTCCCTGAAGCCCACCCCAGGAAAGGTCTGCCCTGTTCCCAGCGGCCTGGGGCCCCTCTCCTGGCTGCATACTGAATTACTAACATCTTGAGGACATAGCTCTGTCTTATCCTGCTTCTACTTCAGTGCCTGGCCTGGTGCCATGGACCTGAGAGGCTTGTTGAGTGAGTGAATAATGAGTGAGTGAATGAGTGAACAAATGAGCGAGTAAGTGAATGAGCAAGGAGCTACCAGCGGGGATAGTTCGCACTCTGCTCTGAGCTGCCTAATGCAAACCCCGTGAAGTTAATGCCCTGCTCCCAGCGGCCCCACTCCCCTTTCCCGGCTGCATAGTTCGTGCAGGGCAAAGGCTGCCCAGGTGTGCATTTTGGCAAATCAGTGCATTAGCACCTGCCAGCCTGGGATCCTCCCGGAGGGCCATTTGTGGGCGTGGCCAGTGACAGATCAGGGCATTAGAACCAGTCAGCTGGGGATCCCCCTGGAGGGCCGTTTGTGGGCCTTTCCAGTGGCAGATAGGTGCATTAGCACCTGTCAGCCTGGGATCCCCCCGGGAGGGTCATTTGTGGGCATGGCAGGTGGCAGATCAGTGTATTAGCACCTGTCAGCCTCATATCCCCTCAGAATGGACGTTTGTTGGCATGGCCGGTGGCCGATCGCTGCGGTCCAGCCGCCAGCCCTGGGTCTGTTCTCATACGGGCCGCCTGCCACCTGGGTTGCAAATATCAGGCCCAGATGGCAGCAGGTCAGGCGGGATGGCGCTGTCCCGCCCTGCCTGCAGCGTGAAAATTAGCCACCATCTTTGTTGGCGGTTAACCGCCATCTTGGCTAGTGATTAATTTGCATATCTCGCTGATTAGCCAATGGGAAGGGTAGCGAAGTTATGGTTAATTACCATGTTTCTCTATTATTAGATAGGATGTCCTTAGAACACCTGGGTTAAATATTCAAGGGCAACTCACACTTGACCAATGAATAACATTTTCATTACCAAGAGTAAAGGGATATCAGAAGTCTTACCTAGTTTGTTCTGAGCCTCCTCTGAAAGAAAAGGAAAGACCAATGTCAGGTGAGTGGGAAAGGATCACAAAGGGAATTAAAATTTACAAATAAATTCATATTTAATAACTTTAACAGGTTTCAGAAGAACACACACATATGTAAAAGAATATGCACACAAAAAGCCACACACATGCATGAACACATACATATACACAATGCCCCACCACCCACACACACACACATCATGCTCCCTTCACACACAGTGGATCAGAGCTCACTACTATTCAGTAAATAAACAGGGGGAAAGTGGAGTTAATTTAGTGAAATAACAAAGTTTTAAAATATTCCTTTGGTAGTTAATTGTTAAGACTCTCTTGATTTTTGTAAGTTTATGTTCCTGCTAGTCAGTTTGTTAACTTTAGTCATTGGCTACCTTGAAATTTATGGGTCACTTTCATCACTGTGGCAGCAACACTGTACAAAGTGGCCACAGACCCTGGGGAAGGGGACACTGAGACAAAGCTGTGCTAGACAATACAGGTCAGGGTGCTGGTGCCCGTGTTCACAAAGCTTTAGTCCATGGATTAATTTCCAGTGGAACTGCACCAGAGCTTCTGTGTTAGGTCATTCCTGAACGAGCTTTTCTTAATCAATTCACATGGGTGCTGAATGCAGGGGAGAGAAAGGACTGGGATTCTCTGACAGGGATTCTGCCTCTCACTGGACCTTTACTGTGCCTGTATCCTAACTGAAAAGTTGACATCTAAACGCACTTCTAGGAGAGAGGCTTTATAAACATTGTGCAGAGATGAAACTAAAGTCCCACATCTGCTCACGACTATTTCTACAACATGGCCAGTCACGTCCCTTCTGTAAATGGAGAACAACTCAGGAAAGTCCATTCTACCGAAATCATTGGTACAATTGCATAAAAATGTCATCTCATACGAGGGGCAGAAAGATTGAAATAACTCCTGAGTAGGGTACTAAAGAGTGATGTGGGAATATCTTAGAAACCAACCTTAGATTTTAGACAATTTTCTTGAGTGAAAAACATATGTATAAAGATCCCAAAGGAAGAGCAACTTGGTGAATTAGTAAACAATTGAATAAAAATGAAAGTGCAGTAATAACTATGGTTGGAAAGAGCAAATAACCAGGCACAATCAGGTAAAAGTAGTTATACATCTTGGATCATGTGAGAATATGGTCAAGGGAAGTAGAATAGCAATTCTCAAGGTCAACTTGCCACCAGTCTGTATGTTCAGAGTGTGTAAAAGTCCAATAGAAGAGAAATCATACATCAGAAACTTTTATGCTTGATTCCTTCCCTTAAGAATTAGCATAGTATTGTGTGCACAGCAATGGGCACACCCATCCAGAGGCCCTGCTGGAGAACCCAAGTAAAAGGTAGTTTTCCAGAAGATACCTGGCGTGGAAGCAAGCACAAGCTCCCTAACCTGATCTTCAGCTCATCCCCCTTGACATGCAGTTATAGGAATCATCTGCAAGGCAGAGAGCAAGTGAAGGAAAGAAAATGGAAAGGATAGAGGCAGGGGGTGGGAGAATCCCAGGAAGCAAAAAAAAAAAAAACACAACCAAAAAACAAATGAATAGGATAATTTAACATTCATGGGCGGGGGTGGGCGGGGTGGGGGTGGGGGGAAGCAAATTTAAAAAAAGAGCAAAGATGGTGGTGGGTAATGATTTAGAGACTAAGATATGGACAAGAAAAGAATCTTTTCAGAGAAATATATCTCTAATGGAATGCCAGTCTGAGGAAAGTGGAAAGTTACCAAGTTGTTGCTGAAGTTCTTCTGAAAAAGAAAATGGAAAACTTTTGTAAATATAAGGGAAATGACCACAGAAAATTAAGAACTGTTGAAAATTGCCACTGCAAAGTGAACTGGTGCAGTGAATATGAATAAAGAGTAAGCACGACACAAATGGAAACAGAAAAATTAGCAGTGCTTTTTCCTTAGGAAAGAAAAAGTAAGTGAATTTTCTGAAATGACTAAATAAAAGGAAAATGTTGCTAGAATGTTAGAGAGAGCACACCTAGAATTGTATCCCATACATATATCTTTATGGGTGGCTTGAGGTACTGAGAACATTCAGGGTTTGGACCACAGCACTTATTTAATGAAATAAAATAATTTTGTTCCAAACATTTTCTTAGCAGTAGTATATATAAATTGGTATTTTAATTTGGCCATTTTTTTCCATGTATATTAAATTAAACAAGGCATCTTTCAGTGAGCTCTATTTTGTACAATTAAAAGATAATCTGTGAATCCTAGAAAAGTCTTTTTAGTAGTTGTTATAATCATTGAGAAAGTGCATGACTATAATATGTGGACACAAGTCTTTTTGCAAGTCGACAGGTTTTAAATCTTTGAGTTTAGCAAAATTGCAAAATAACTTAATTGTCAAAAGAAAGCAGTTTTAAAATTAACTTTGGTCAACACTTTGCCTTTTTAACTCAGGAGCTCAGAGAGTTGAGTGATATTGGTACTTGCCTTTTCTCTTGTCACTGTCCGCTGAAAAGTAAAAGGGAAAAATAAACAACTCATGTCAAATAAAAACACAACATGGGGAAGGAAGGAGAATAACATTGGTACCCTCTTCACGGCTCACTCTGTAGTTAAAAATTGCATGCTTCTGAAAATTGCAAGCAAAAGTTACCAAACGACAGCTCATCCATCAGAGGCAACATGTTCCCTCCTCCATGCCTTGTGCAAAAGGAACTAAATGAGGAAATAAACTCATGAGGGAGCTGGGACAGACCTTCTGGGAGGCACAGTACCAATCATTCCTCTGTCTGTGGACTATCACCTGTTTCAGACTGAAATGCAAACATAAATTCCTACATGAGACAGGTACGAGGACGCGTACAAGAAAGACACCCATCTGTTCAAAACTGTACCTGCTGCACTGATCATATGGAACTTGCACTGTACACTAAATAAATATATTCTTTTTAAATTAATAATTTGTAATGTTGACACTATTGCAGATGTTCCCATCCCTCCTCCTTGCCCACCTCGACCTACCGCCACCTCCCACTCCCTTGGCCTTCACCACACTATTGTTTGTGTCCACAGGGTAGGCATATAGGCTCTTTAGCCAATCCTTTCACCTTCTTTATTCTGTCACCTCCACCCCACACTCTCAGACACTGGCCACCATGCTTCTGGTTCCATTTTGTTCAGAAGTTTATTTTGTTCATTAGACTCCACATATTAGTGAGATCATTTGGTATTTGTCTTTCTCAGACTGGCTTATTTCAGTTAACATATACTCTCCAGGTCCCTCCATGCTGTCAAAAAAGGTAAAATTTCCTTCTTTTTCAGCCCCATAATATTCCATTGTGTAACCCCACTCCTGGGAATATATCCTAAGAATCCCAATACACCAATCAGTAAGAATATATGCAGCCCTATGTTCATAGCAGCATTATTTACAATAGCCACGTTCTGGAAACAGTCCCTCTGCCCATCAGCAGATGAGTGAATAGAAGGAGCTGTGGTATAAGAAACATATTCTTAGAGACCATTCCCGAGGAAACAAAAATATGATTGGAATTTTCATTATCAAAGAGAAATCAAACCCGCGGGAATCAAACCTGCAACCTGTGTGCATCAGGATAGCACTCTAGCTACTGAGCTACAAAGGTAGGGCTACAAATGGTTTTTAAAAAGTGCAGTTTGTCATTTGATAACTGAGTCAATGTAAATGCAAAAGAATAAAAAAATGGCACGGTTGAGTATTTTTTATATCCAGAAAAATTACAAAAAATACTTATATTTTAACCTACTAGTAGCCCGGTGCACAAAAATTTGTGCACTCGGGGGTGAGGGTGAGGAGTGGGGCCAGACCCCTCAGCCCGACCTGCACCCTCTGTCATGTTCTGGGACCCCAGCTACTCCTGGCCTAGGCACAGGTCTACAGGCTTGGGCAGCCTGGCTCCCGAGGCCCCATTTTATCAAGAGAACAAAGTCGGCGTTAGTTAGAGCTCTCACAGAACCCAGTACACTGCATCTGTGCATACAACTGCCTCGTTCCTGTGCCTGCTTCGCCCTACTGAATTACTAACATCTTGAGGACATAGCTCTGTCTTATCCTGCTTCAACTTCAGTGCCTGGCCTGGTGCCATGGACCTGAGAGAGTTTGCTGAGTGAGTGAATAATGAGTGAGTGAATGAGTGATTGAATGAGTGAGTAAGTGAATGAGCAAGCAGCTAAGGAGCAGGAACGCGTTGCCATGGCAACATGGCAGAAGTTCAGGCCCCATTCCCAGCTCCCTGAAGCCCACCCCAGGAAAGGTCTGCCCTGTTCCCAGCGGCCTGGGGCCCCTCTCCTGGCTGCATACTGAATTACTAACATCTTGAGGACATAGCTCTGTCTTATCCTGCTTCTACTTCAGTGCCTGGCCTGGTGCCATGGACCTGAGAGGCTTGTTGAGTGAGTGAATAATGAGTGAGTGAATGAGTGAACAAATGAGCGAGTAAGTGAATGAGCAAGGAGCTACCAGCGGGGATAGTTCGCACTCTGCTCTGAGCTGCCTAATGCAAACCCCGTGAAGTTAATGCCCTGCTCCCAGCGGCCCCACTCCCCTTTCCCGGCTGCATAGTTCGTGCAGGGCAAAGGCTGCCCAGGTGTGCATTTTGGCAAATCAGTGCATTAGCACCTGCCAGCCTGGGATCCTCCCGGAGGGCCATTTGTGGGCGTGGCCAGTGACAGATCAGGGCATTAGCACCAGTCAGCTGGGGATCCCCCTGGAGGGCCGTTTGTGGGCCTTTCCAGTGGCAGATAGGTGCATTAGCACCTGTCAGCCTGGGATCCCCCCGGGAGGGTCATTTGTGGGCATGGCAGGTGGCAGATCAGTGTATTAGCACCTGTCAGCCTCATATCCCCTCAGAATGGACGTTTGTTGGCATGGCCGGTGGCCGATCGCTGCGGTCCAGCCGCCAGCCCTGGGTCTGTTCTCATACGGGCCGCCTGCCACCTGGGTTGCAAATATCAGGCCCAGATGGCAGCAGGTCAGGCGGGATGGCGCTGTCCCGCCCTGCCTGCAGCGTGAAAATTAGCCACCATCTTTGTTGGCGGTTAACCGCCATCTTGGCTAGTGATTAATTTGCATATCTCGCTGATTAGCCAATGGGAAGGGTAGCGAAGTTATGGTTAATTACCATGTTTCTCTATTATTAGATAGGATGTCCTTAGAACACCTGGGTTAAATATTCAAGGGCAACTCACACTTGACCAATGAATAACATTTTCATTACCAAGAGTAAAGGGATATCAGAAGTCTTACCTAGTTTGTTCTGAGCCTCCTCTGAAAGAAAAGGAAAGACCAATGTCAGGTGAGTGGGAAAGGATCACAAAGGGAATTAAAATTTACAAATAAATTCATATTTAATAACTTTAACAGGTTTCAGAAGAACACACACATATGTAAAAGAATATGCACACAAAAAGCCACACACATGCATGAACACATACATATACACAATGCCCCACCACCCACACGCACACACATCATGCTCCCTTCACACACAGTGGATCAGAGCTCACTACTATTCAGTAAATAAACAGGGGGAAAGTGGAGTTAATTTAGTGAAATAACAAAGTTTTAAAATATTCCTTTGGTAGTTAATTGTTAAGACTCTCTTGATTTTTGTAAGTTTATGTTCCTGCTAGTCAGTTTGTTAACTTTAGTCATTGGCTACCTTGAAATTTATGGGTCACTTTCATCACTGTGGCAGCAACACTGTACAAAGTGGCCACAGACCCTGGGGAAGGGGACACTGAGACAAAGCTGTGCTAGACAATACAGGTCAGGGTGCTGGTGCCCGTGTTCACAAAGCTTTAGTCCATGGATTAATTTCCAGTGGAACTGCACCAGAGCTTCTGTGTTAGGTCATTCCTGAACGAGCTTTTCTTAATCAATTCACATGGGTGCTGAATGCAGGGGAGAGAAAGGACTGGGATTCTCTGACAGGGATTCTGCCTCTCACTGGACCTTTACTGTGCCTGTATCCTAACTGAAAAGTTGACATCTAAACGCACTTCTAGGAGAGAGGCTTTATAAACATTGTGCAGAGATGAAACTAAAGTCCCACATCTGCTCACGACTATTTCTACAACATGGCCAGTCACGTCCCTTCTGTAAATGGAGAACAACTCAGGAAAGTCCATTCTACCGAAATCATTGGTACAATTGCATAAAAATGTCATCTCATACGGAGGGGCAGAAAGATTGAAATAACTCCTGAGTAGGGTACTAAAGAGTGATGTGGGAATATCTTAGAAACCAACCTTAGGTTTTAGACAATTTTCTTGAGTGAAAAACATACAACAAGAAAGCCCACTGCATGGGAAAACATATTTGCCAATTTTATCACCAATAAGGGTTTAATCTCCAACATTTACAGGTAACTCATACTGAAGTATGGTAGCAATCAGCTCAGGTAGAAACTGTAGTTTAACTCTAACCCTGCTGTTTGGCTTCTGTACTTGTTTGCTTTGTTTAACAGTAGAAAAGTTACTTTGATTTTCTGAACTTATGTATGCTATCCCAGTCGATTGAATCCTCCCTTGTCAGTGGTTTGAATATCCCATTGACTGTGATCTCACTGGTTTTAGAAAGCACATTCTTCTTTACCTGGGAACCAGGGCAGCACAATTTTCCTAAATTACCTCAGTGGCTCCAAATAATGTGTTCCTGTGAACTCAGTGGTCCCAAGACCTATGGCTCCAGGCAATGTGTTTCCATTGATTCAGTGATCCGGAGGCCCAAAACTATAATTTAACTAAGTTGCTCAATTTTGCTTCTGTAAACTGCTTTTTTGCAAACCAAGCTCCTCATTCCAAACCCTGAGATGTAATCAATACCTTTGTGATTTTTGCCTATATAAATCTGGTGTTGGGAGTAGGTAATTACTGTGAGATTTAGAGTGAAATGTCCCCTAGTAGTCCCGGATTTGCAATAAATATGACCCCTTAATTCGACTTCTTGAGGCGTCCTTGTGTGATTCGTGGGGGACATTATAACAATACAACTTAACAACAGGAAGATAAACAACCCAATCAAAAAAACGGGCAATGGACCTAAATAGACACTTTTCAAAAGAGGACACATAGAAGGCCAAGGGACATATGAAAACATGCTCAAAGTCACTAATTATCTGAGAGATGCAAATCAAAACAAGAATGAGGTACTATATCACACCTGTCAGAATAGCTATCATCAACAAATCAACAAACAACAAGTACTGGTCAGAATGTGGAGAAAAAGGAACCCTCATACACTGCTGGTGGGAATGCAGACTGGTGCAGCCACTGTGGAGAACAGTATGGAGTTTCCTCAAAAAGTTAAAAATGGAACTCCCACTTGACCCAGCAATCCCACTTCTAGGACTATATCCTAATAAACCAGAAACACCAATCAGAAAGGATATATGCACCCCTGTGTTCACAGCAGTACAATTTACAATAGCTAAGATTTAGAAACAGCCTAAGTGCCCATCAGCAGATGAGTGTATTAAAAAACTGTGGCACATATACACAATGGAATACTATGCTGCTATAAAGAAAAGAGGAACTTTTACTATTTGCAACAACATGGATGGAACTAGAGAACATTATGCTAAGTGAAATAAGTCAGTCAGAGAAGGATAAGTATCACATTATCTCACTCATTTGTGGAATATAATGAACAACATAAACTGATGAACAAAAATAGATCCAGAGACAAGGTAACACTGAACAGACTGTCCAACCTCAGAGAGAAGGCAGGGGAAGGGGGGTTTAGAGATCAACCAAAGGATTTGTATGCATGCATATTAGAATGACCAATGGACACAGACACTAGGGCTGTGGGGGCTTGTCCAAGGGGGTAGGAGCAGCTGGAGGGGGGATCAATTGGGGAAAAAGGAGACATATATAATACTCAAACAATAAAAAAACCCATATTCATTAAAAAAAAGATACATAAACACAAAGAAAATTTCTTGTGAAACTTTCTTACATTCCCTTCCTCTTCCCCTGTCCCTGGCAACTGCTAATCTATATTCTACCTCTATAGTCTTGTCATTGTTAAAATGTCATACGATCATACAGTATATAATATTTTCAGATAGATATTTTCTCTAAGCATAATGCCATTGAATCCCATCAAGTTTGTTGTATGAATCAGTTCTCTACTCAATAGCAGAATAGCATTTAATTGTATGGATGTAGCCCAGTTTATTATATCTTTCTTCCACTGAAGAGTATTTGTTTGGTTTCCAGGTTTTTCTTATTTTTTGTTTTTGTTAAAACAAGTAAAGTTGCTATGAATATTTGCATAAATGATTTTTTATGTGAATATTAATTTTTATTTATTTAGAATAAATGCTTCAGGGTGTGATTTTTGGTGAAGATACTAATTGCATATTTATTATTTAAGAACATGCCAAAATTTTAATAGTGTGCAAGTACCACCTTACATTCTCCCAGCAATGCTAGAAATCCAGTTTCCTCATATTCTCACCAACACTGGATATTTTTTCCATTTTCTTGTTAAACTTTAGCTATTCTAAAAAGTGTATAGTAATTCAAATATTGTGCATTTCCCTGTTAAACATACTTATTCATACTGTTAATGTTAAAGAAGTGTCTTTAGAACCTTTAGTATTTGGGGAATGGTACACTTGATGAATTGTAGTTTGTCAAAATCTCTCTTAAACTGAGGTGCCCAGAACGAAGTAAATGAGTTCTCATCAAAGTGAAAAGCAAACAACAAAGTGAGACTGTCACACCTCTTGCCTCCAATTTTGCTTTTACCCTGGGAAGGTCAGATCCCGCGCACCTCTGTTAGCACCACCATTCAGGAGCCATGCCCAAATCGGCCAGAGGAGTGGACAGTTCCCTTAAGATATCATCACTTTGCATACTTACCAGTACTAACTTACCACTTATGTGACGTTCCTTCTTGAATATATAAAAAATAAAGCAAAACACCAGCCAGGTGAGAAGAGTATTAGCTTCAGTGATGGTGTGTACATTGTCTACTTCCTGGTAGGATTCTGAAAAAGGAATGCCAGACAATTTCCTTATTAACATCCAGACCAACCCTATTGCTATTGCTACAATATAATTTTTTTCTATATTTCAGGTATCCTGTGGGTATATGACCATATTTCATTCTTCATAGATTAAGTTTGGGATCCCATTAATCCTAAGTACTATAGGAATGGATGGATTTTAGTAGCCACTCAGAGGATGGTCCAGGATGGAATAACTCTGGATAGGCCAAGGGTTAGGGAGATACTTCCCCCATGGATTGTGAAGGACTCCAGAGTGTGGACATCTCACAGGAAATGAGGGAATCTCTGCTAGGTCCCAGGTCTGCCCTTATCACTTAGCTATTCCTTATGGAGCCATATGTAACTTGGGACAGAGATTGGCAGGCTATATTTCCCACAAACCAAATCAACTCAGACATACTATACTTATAGAAGTCTGTGCTTTCAAAATGGATTTCACATTTTTTTGTCACTAACAGAAATGAAAAAAAAGAGACATTGCTTGTAACAAAATAGCAAAGTGAAATTCAAATTTTAGAGACCATAAAACTCAGCTACACACATCCACATGGCCTATTGCTGTATTTTCACTGCAATAACAGACATGAGTATTTGCAATGAAATAAATTTATAGTGCAGTGATGAAGACACGACTTACATCATCTTGACTCTCGCAGCACTGCGGCACTTTACTCTATAGTGGTTTATTATTGAGGAACAGCAATCATGTAAAAGAGGATTAGAAGAAAACAGTAGACTAGATACAGCACTTTATGGTAAAGTGGAGTGTGCATTATTTTATTACTGAATTACATGTATATTTTATGTAATGATGCTGTAGCTGTGCTCAAAGATAACAATGAGCACTGGCATTACCAGTGCATTGCAGTATTCTCAAATTATGATACAGCAACTGTAAGAAACAATACAAAGTTTAAAATTAAATTTGTCTTCACAGAAGAGTTTCTTCATGAAAAGTAAAAATGAAAAAGACTGTAGTCTAAATAATTTTTCATGGGTTAATGTCTTAGACAAACAAGATTAGCCATTGCATAAAACCAGAAATTGACCACGATATAAAAGCTAAAAAATATTCACACACATGGAAGCTAAATAGCATGTTATTAAACAATGAATGGGTTACCAATCAGATCAAGGAAAAAATAAAAAATTACCTGGAAACAAATGAAAATGAACACACAACAACCCAACATCTATTGGGCAGTGAAAGCAGTCCTGAGAGAGTATTATAGGCCTACTTCAAGAGGGAAGAAACAGTTCTAGTAAACAATCTGACCCTACACCTAAAACAATTGGAACAGGAACAGCAGAAAATCCCAGAGTGAGCTCACTCATCATTGATGTTTCTATCTCTGTCCCTCTCCTTCCTCTCTAAAATCAATACAAATATTTTAAAAACAAAACAAAAAATGCCAATGACATATTCCACAGACCTGTAACAAATATTAAAACATGTTATAGGGAATAAAAAATGGCCCAGAATGGCTACAGCATTCCTGAGAAAGAAGAACAAAGTTGGAGTTATCACAAGACCTGATATCAAACTCTACGACAAGGCCATTGTAATCAAAGCAGCCTAGTAGTGGTATAAGGACAGTTATATAGGCCAAAGGAGTATTACAGACAGCCCAGAAATCAACCCACACCTTTATGGTTAACTAATATTTGACAAAGGAGACAAGAGTAAAAACAGCCTCTACAATTAATGGAGTTTGGAAAATTGGATAGGTACATGCAAGAAAATAAAACTAGACCACCCACTTCCACTATACATAAGGATAAACACAAAATGGACAAAATACTTAAATGTAAGTCATGAAACCATAAAAACCAAAGAAAAGAACATGGGCAGTGAAATCTCAGATATCTCTCTCAGCAATATTTCTGCTGAAAATAGAAAAATATCAATTTGATTGAAAAAAGACAATCATTAAACTCTAATACCAAAATGGCAAAGGTGATCTGCTAAGGATTTTATGGTGGTCATCATAAAAGTAAGCAAATATGATCTCTTATAATAAGTCTTAGTAAATAAATAGAATATATAAGAGAGAACCAAACATAAATTTTATAACTGGAAAATATAATATCTAAAATAAAATACGAAGTGAATGGGCCTATAGAATAAAGGTGACAGAAGAATAAACAGAAAACTTGAAAGACAGAACAATCCTAATTATCCTATCTCACAAACAGTGAGGGAATACACTAAAATAAATGAATGAAGACTCAGAGGCCTGTTGGGAACTAATGTTCATGTCACTGGGGTCCCAGGACAGGAAAAAGAGTGTGGGGCTAAAAAAAGTACTTAAAACAATGATAGCTAACATTTTTCCAAATTTGGCAATGGACATTAACTTACAGATTCAATAAGATGAGCAAATCACAAATTGGAAAAACCCAAATAATTTCATGCCAAGATACATCATAATCCAATTTTAGAAAACTAAAGACCAAAAAATCTTGAAAGTAGAAAAATGAATTCTTAGTTTCAGGTGGAAAACTATTTGAATTACAATAGATCTCTAATCAGAAACCATGGACTTCAGAAGAAAGTGGAATAATAAAGAGATGAATGAAAAGAGGTGTCAATCAGAATTCTATACTTAGTGAAAATATTCAGGAATGAATGGGTGATGAAGACATTATCAGATTAAGTCCAACTAAGTGAATTTCTTTCCAGCAGAGTTATCCTAAAAGAATAAATAAAGATCTTGAAATTGAAAGGGAGCAAGAAAATAAGGAACCTTTGACCACCAGTAAGGAAAACA
The DNA here is from genome assembly GCF_014108235.1 of Myotis myotis. NCBI lineage: Eukaryota > Metazoa > Chordata > Mammalia > Chiroptera > Vespertilionidae > Myotis > Myotis myotis. The sequence continues at coordinate 87,427 of NW_023416331.1, read as the reverse complement.
GAACAAGGGAAGAAGTACAAATATCTATATATATAAAAACCCAAGTGGCCATTATGACTGATCGACCAGAACAACTGGAACGATCGGTCACTTGATGTGCACTGACCACCATGGGACAGACGCTCAATGCAGGAGCTGCTCCTGGTGGTCAGTGTGCTCCCACAGCCAACCTCCCCTAGCTGGCCAACCTTCTGTGGTCCCTCCGCCTAGCCCTGTGCTGGGACAGAGAACCGGGGGTGGGTGGTGGCAGAAACAGCCTCTTTCCCAGTGGGGCTGAGGTCTGGCTCCCTTCTCAGGGCTGGCGGCTAACCTACCATGGTCCTTCAACCTGGTCAGCAAACCTCCTGTGGTCCCTCCCGCCATCCCTCCCCCCAGCCAGCAGGCCCTGGTCATGGCACAGCAGCAAGGGAAGGAGAAGGGGGTGAGACGGGTAACGGGATGGTGGCTGGGTGCCGAGAGCGGGCGTTGGTGTCCGGCATCTGTTCCTTCTGCACCCAGCCCAGAACCATCACCTCTTCTCTTGACCCTGCCAAGGCTTTTGGGCCCCAGGCTGGGACAGGGAACCGGGGGTGGGTGGTGGTGAACATGGCCCCTTTCCCAGGGGGGCTGAGGGCCGGCTCTCTCCTGGGGCTGGCAGCCAACCTCCCATGGCCCCTCTGCCCTATCATTCCTTCCAGATGGCAGGCTCCAATCAGCCCGACCCAAATCAGCCTGGTCCCGATAGGCCCTGATCACTGGACAGGCCTAGGGAACCCATCTGTACACAGATTTCATGCACCAGAACTCTAGTAGGAAAATAATATGATAGATTTTTTCTATTCTTTTTGAGTTTGCTACATTATATTTGATGGTTGAAGAGGGTATATTTAATCCTATCTAATAAAAGAGAAACATGGTAATTAGCTTACGACCGTTAGCCTTCCCATTGGCTAATCAGGGCGATATGCAAATTAACTGCCAGCCAAGATGGCGGCAGGCAGCCAGGCAGCTTGAAACTAACATGAGGCTTGCTTGCTTCAGTGACGGAGGAAACCAACGTTCCCCGCCTGCCTTGCCGGCCTCTGAGCCTGCAGTTTGAAACATTGTAACAAATATAGAAGCTAAACAAAACCCCAGAAACCTGCTTTCAGTGAGCCAGGATCTCAGAGCTGGAGTTATACATTGTTTTGATTATTGAACCAAAACAAACCAGATACCTGCTTTCAGCAGCGGAGGCCTAAGGGCTGGAGCCTCAGAGCTAAAGCTGGCCCAGAATAAAAAAAAAAAAAAGAAAAAGAGGAGCGGTTGGGAGCTTCAGTCACCCACCCGCCTGAAAACAGCCATCATCCCCTCACCCAGGCTGGCCAGGCACCCCAGTGGGGACCCCTACCCTGATCCAGAACACCCTTCAGGGCAAACCAGCCGGCCCCCACCCGTGCACCAGGCCTCTATCCTATATAGTAAAAGGGTAATATGCCTCCCAGCACCGGGATCAGTGGAGCCGCGAGGCCTCCCAGCACCGGGATCAGCATGACAGGGGGCAACGCCCAAACCCCCTGATCACCCTGTGGCTCTGTGTGTGACAGGGGGCGGGGCCACTACCTCCCTATTGGCCCTGCTCTGTTCGTGACAGGGGAAGGCATCCCAACCCCCTGATCAGCCCTGCTCTGTGCCTGATAGGGGGGAGCTCCCCAACCCCCTGATTGCTCTGTGGCTCTGTGTGTGTCAGGGTGCAGCGCCCCAACCCCCTGATCGGCCCTGCTCTGTGTGTGACAGGGTGCGGCACCCCAACCCCCCCCCCCCCCCACACACACACACACGGGCCCTGCTCTGTGTGTGATGGGGTAGAGCCATAACCTCCCCATTGGCCCTGCCCTGAGTGTGACAGGGTGCGGCACCCCGCCCCCTGATCCACCCTGCTCTGTGTGTGACAGGGGGCGGTGCCCCAACTCCCCTATAGGCCCTACTCTGTGAATGACAGGGGGGAGCTCCGCAACCCCCTGATCGACCCTGCTCTGTGCGTGACAAGGTACGGAGCCCCAACCCCCCTGATGGGCCCTGCTCTGTGCATGACAGGGGGTGGCGCCGCAACCCCCCAATCAGCCCTACCCTGAACGTGACTGAGTGTGGCATCGCAACCTCCCAATCCGCCCTGCTCTGTGCATGACAGGGGCGGCGCCCCAACTCCCCAATTGGCCCTGCTCTGAGCCCGACCAGGGGCTGCACCTAGGGATTGGGCCTGCCCTCTGCCACCCAGGAGCAGGCCTATGCCAGCAGGTCGTTATCTCCCGAGGGGTCCCAGACTGTGAGGGCACAGGCCAGGCTGAAGGACCCCTCCTTCCCCCCGAGTGCACAAATTTTTGTGCACCGGGCCTCTAGTGTAATTATAAATGGGGACCGATAAATGGATCTAAAAGGAGTGAAGATTTCTAAATTTTTTTTCAAGTTAGTGAAATATTAACCTTGGCAAACTGGTTCAACATTTATGTAAGGTATTTATATAAATGTAATAGCTAGAGCAACCATTAAAAGTCTCTTTAAAGAAATACACTAGAGTGTAGGTTATATTCTCCCTACCTACAGCTTGAAGACACTGTGATTTGGATCTAAAGTAATTACTGCTATTCCGTGTCATCCACACATAATTAGCCTCAAATTATAATGAATTAACATGGTTTGGCCTCTTCATGAAGTGACGTGATTCTATGACAGTTTTTTCCCTTTCACATATTTAAAGTAAAAACACTTTGACAAAAAAAAAAAAAAGCGCTGGCCAAATAGGCAGACCTGTCATGCACCTCATCCTAGGGCCAGACAAGAAATACAACTAAATTGGAGAACATTCACCTGGAATTTCCAACTGAGGTCCAGCTGAAAAGGAGACTTATATCAAAGAATGACAGAAAACACCTGGAGACCGGTAGGAAGGGCGAGGTGGTTAGAGGAGCTGACCTAGATACCCGGGGTGACAGGCCAACAGGCAGAGAGGGAGGAGGGAACTCCTGGCTATAGGAGAGTCTGTCTCCTCATAAGATAGAGGCCTGGAACCCAGGCTGGGCTCCACAGTCCCAAACACCAGAGCCGAGACCGCAGCCCCTGTAACATGCAGCCAGGAAAGGCTGCAGGGTTGCTAGCCACAATGGCATCTGGATTCCATAGGTCAGAGTCAGAGAGAAAGACACAGTTTCATTGTTGTTTTTTCTCTAAACCCAGAGCCCAGGAATTTCATTTGCAAATACTCATTTGGTGCAGGGAGAGAGGGAGATGTGCACTCCAGGTGCACAAGGAGAGGCTGAGGTGGGAAGCATTGCAGGGAGCAGCCAGGAACATTTGGTCCTTGGCCCCAAATTGAAAGACCATTTTTCCTGAGAAGAGCTATCTACTCCCAACAGCCAGAGGGCAGGTGAAGAGAAAATACCCCGCCCCAGGTGATGCAGCTCAGCCTCAGGAGCCCTGCCTGCACACCCTGCATTTTGAGGTTTTCAGAGGCAAACACTTTCAAGGAGCCCTCAGAGACTGGATTGGGGGATAGGCCATTGGCCCACTATCCTGGGAGCCAGGCTGATATTTTCCACATGCGGGAGAACTGAGAAAAACTCCGGGTTTCCAGCAGATCCCATCCAAGGATTCCTGTCCAGCCCAGGGCAGAGTAATATTTTGGGCCACTTGCTGAGACATAGCTCTGGGAAAGGGAAGCACACACACCATATTCCTCAAAGCTAAACAGCACCTTTCCTACCTAAAGCCCTTTCAGAAACAGACTTGAGTGATTAAGATTGACAGCTGGCTAGCAGGCAAAGGTGGGCAGAGGCGGAGCCCAGGGAACCAGGGGAAGTTTCCCTACCCAACTGTGGACCCCATGCTGCTAGGATACATACTTTAGAGGGCAACTGGCCCCTCCTGTTTGCAGCCAAGGCCTGTGGGTCACTTGGAGCTTCAAACAGGTTGCTGAAATCCAAAAGACAGTGCCTGACCAGTGGTTAGCACCTAAGTTTCTAACAGGAAGCCCCAAACTGGCAAACAACAGAAGAGTGGGTTCCAAAGTGAGCTCCCACGGGGCATTACACTCGGCTGAAATGAATGCCACTTTGTTTTTGTCTCCTTTTTGTTACGTTTCTCTGTTTTCCTTCCTCTTCTCTTCACTTTTATTTTTTAGGTTTTTTTTCAGTTCCTTGATTTTCCCTTTTTTATATTTATTTTCTTTATGTGCTTTATTGATTCAGTCTCTTTTGTTTTGTTCATATATCTTATTTCCCTCTTCTTTTTTCCTACTCAATTTTTTTCTCTTTTTTTTTTTTCACTTTAGTCAACTTTTTTTCTTCATTCTCTTTGCTTTTCTCATGTTTTCTCATCATTTTTCCTTTTTCTTACATTAGGTCCACCTGCTTTCTCCACCACTTTCCTTTTCAAATTTTTTTCCATGTATTTTCATATCTTTTCTCCCTCCTTTATTTTAAACTGGCTTAAATGCTCCAATCTAAAGATATAGACTGGCTGAATAGGTAACAAAATATGACCCATATATATGCTGTCTAGAAGAGATCCACCTCAGAACAAAGAACTCATATAAAATGAAAATGAAGGGATAGAAAAATATTTCCAGGTCAATGGAAATAAAAAACTGGGGTAGCAATACTCATGTGACAAATAGAATTAAAAGTGAAGGCTATAACAGAAGATAATGAAGACCACTTCCTAATACTAAAGGGATCAATACAACAAGAGGATATAACTCTGGTATGTGAACCCAATACAGAAGCATCACATATATAAAAATAAACCTCTGTAGATACCAAGTGAGAGATCAACAGCAATACAACCATAGTAAGGGATTTTAATACCCCATTGACATTACAGGATAGATCTTCTAGACAAAAAATTAACAAGGAAACAGTGACTCTAAACAACACACTAGATCAGATGGAACTAATTGACATCTTCAGAACATCTTGCCTCAAAGCTATGGAATATACATCCTTCTCAAATGCACATGGGGCTATTTTCAAAGATAGACTACATGTTAGGACACAGGCTGAGTCTCTATAAATTCAAAAAAATTGAATTCATTCAAACATCTTGAAACAAAATAGCATGAAATTAGAAATTAACTCCAGTAAAACATTTAAAAATATTCAGACACCTGGACACTAAATGCCATGTTATTATGCAATGAATGGGTTACCAATAAGATAAAAAAAAAGAAATAAAAAACTTCCTAGAACAAATGAAAATGAACAAGCAACAGCCCCGAATCTATGGGACACAATGAAAGCAGTCCTGAGAGGGAAGTGCACAGCACTACAAGCCTACCTTAAAAATCAAGAAAAACTTTTAATAAGTTATTGAACCCTACAACTTATGGAACTGGAAAGAGAACAAGAAAAACCTGAGTAAGTAGAAGGAAGGAAATAATAAAAAGCAGAGAGAAAAAAATAACATAGAGACTAAAATAACAATACTACAGATCAACAAAACCAATAGCTGGTTCTTTGAAAAGAAAAACAATATTGATGAACCTCTGGCCAGACTCAACAAGGAAAAAAAGACAGAGGACCCAAATAGACAAAACAAGAAATGAAAGAGGTGAAGTAACAACTGACCCCACTGAAATACAAAGGATCATAAAAACAAACAAACAAAAAAACCATGAAACATTCTATTCCAACAAAGTGGACAACCTGGACCAAATGGACACATTCCTAGAAAAAGACAATCTTCCAAAATTAAATCAGGAAGAGTCAGAAAACCTAAATAAGCCAATAACTAAGGATGAAATGAAATCAGTAATAAAAAAAATTCCAGCAAATAAAAGCTGTGGTAAGGATGGCTTCACAGGGGAGTTTTGAAAACATTTAAAAACTATTCAAAAAAGTGAAGAGGAAGGATTACTTCTGAAGCATAGTAATGATCCCTCCTTTGGGAAAACTGCTGTTCAGAACTGCTGTTTTGAAGTTCTCTGCTATTTCTTGCTAGTCTCTTGTTCCATAAGTCAACTCTTATTTTTAGCTGGCCTCTTATTCTGTAAAAATAACTCTGTTTTTTAACTTGAATAATAGAAAAGATAAACTTAACTGTCTGACCTTGCAAGCTAGCCATCTAAAGGGGCTGATACACTGATACTGATAATAATTCCCATATTCTCATGCCAAGTGTTTGTTCATTATGTACCTAAGGTTACAGGTGTCTGTATAGATATATGTACTCAAGGCTACAAATTGTCTGTATAGATATGACAGGTGTTGGTTAGGATATGAGATATACTCGAGGTTAAAAGCTGTCTACAAAAATAACTTACACAAAGACCTAGAAGGACATAAAAAGGGAATACTCCTTCCTGTTTTTGTTCAGAATTTGACAGAGATATTCTTCTCTGAACCCACATGCAATAAATGACTCCTTATTAATTGGCTTGTTAAGGCGTCTTGTATCTAGCTCACTGATTGACAATACAACACTTCCAAGCTCTTTCTATGAGGTCAGCCTTACACTAATTAAAAAACCCAATAAAGACACTAAAAAGATATATAATTACTGGCCAATATCCCTGATGAACATATATGCTGAAATCTTCAGCAAAATATTAGCCAATTGGTTCCAGCAATATATTAAAAAGATTATATAGCACAAACACTTGGGATTTATTCCGGGGATGCAAAACTGGTTTAATATTAGCAAATCAATAAATGTGATTCAGCACATTAACAGATTGCAAGACAAAAATCACATGATCATATCAATAGATATAGAAAAGGTATTTGCCAAAATCCAACACCTGTTTTGATAAAAACCCTCAGCAAAATGGAAATAGAGGGATCATACATCAACATAATAAAGGCCATATATGACAAACCTACAGCGAACATTGTACTCAATGGGCAAAAACTAAAACCATTTCCCCTTAGAACAGGAACAAGACAGGGATAACCTCTTTCACCATGCTTGTTCAACATAGTAATAGAAATCCTAGCAATAGTGATCAGACAAGAAAACAAAGAAGGCATCCAAATTGGAAAGGAGGATGTGAAACTATCATTATTCGTAGATGACATAATATTGAATACTGAAAACCTTAAAGACTCCATAAAAAAACTACTAGATTTAATAAATGAATTCAGCAACATTGGAGAGCACAAAAATTATACCCATAAATCTATGGCATTTTTATACACTAATAATAAACTTTCAGAAAGAGAAACTAGTCAAATAATCCATTTATACTACAACAGAAAAAATTAAGATATTTAGTAATAAACTTATCCAAGGAGATAAAAGATCTGTACTCAGATAACAACAAGTCATTGAAAAAGGGAAAGAAGAAGATAGATGTAAGCAAGAGCAAGAATATAACATGTTCATAGATTGGTAAAATAAACATTATTAAAATATCAATGCTACCCAAAGCAATCTAAAGATTTAATGAAATTCTTATTAAAATACCAGCAGTATCTTTCAGAGATCTGGAACAAACACTCCACAAATTTATATGTAACAAAAAATGACCCCAAATAGCTGCAGAAATCTTGAGAAAAAGAACAAAGGTGGAGGAATCACAATAAAGATATCAAGTTGTACTACAAAGCCACTATACTCAAAACATCCTGGTACTGGCACAAGAACAGGCATTTGGATCAATGGAACAGAACAGAGAACCCAGAAATAGAACCAAGCCATTATACTCAATTAATATTTGACAAAGGAAGCAAGAACATACAATGAAGCCAATACAGTGTCTTCAATAAGTGACATTGAAACAGGAATTTTAAGGGGATATAGGCAGGCTTAAGAAATTTTTAGAATTGGGGTCCATGGAAAAACACAGGGCTACAGATTGGGAGAAGGTACATCTCCATAACACAATGAAGCCAGGGGCAGGGAGCAGCAACAGTGGCATTTGCATAAGACAGGGTAGCTGGAAGTAGCCAAAAAGGTCTATATTTACAAAATAAAGAGAAGGAAGCCCTTCATCCAGAAGGAGAAGAAGAAAGCCCAAAGTGAATAGAAAAACAATAAGGTAGGAGGGCTTGGGAGGGGGAGAGGTGGAGAGAACTTCACATGTCCCATGTGAGGTTTGACCTTTGAGCCTAGGAGTTACTATAGTAACCAGTCTAAGGGAATAGTGACCAATCACAGGGGATATCAAGGCACCAGGATCTGCAGCCTTTATAAGCCACAGGGAAAAGGAACTCAGTGGGACTCTTTTCCCCCTCCCCACGTGGGAGTCCATTCTGTGGGACTCTTTCCCTCTCCCCATGTGGGAGTTGTACTTGTTCTTCAATGAATCTCCACCTTTGCTATACCATCTTCTGTCCTGGATTCATTCTTTGACTCTGGCAGGCAAAGAATCCGGTTCCCGTCCAAAAATTCCATTTCACTATTGGAAAATTGGGCAGGAACAAGCAAAAATAAATAAATAAATAAATAAATAAATAAATAAATAAATAAATAAAGCACCAACTTAAACCATACACAAGAATAAACTCAAAATGGATAAAAGACTTAAATGTTAGACATGAAAACATGAAAGTTCTAGAAGGAACCATAGGCAGCAAAATCTAAGACATCTCTCATAGCAATATGTTTGCTGATATCTCTTCTAGAACAGAGGGAACAAAAGAGAAAATAAACAAATGGGACTACAGCAATATAAAAAGCTTTCACACAGCAAAAGAAACCGTCAGCAAAATGACAAGAGACCCCACTACTTGGGAGAACATATTTGCCAATGATACATCTGATAAAGGGCTAATTTCAAAAATATACAGGCAACTCACAAAACTTAACAAAAGAAAGACAAACAATCCAATTAAAAAATGGGCAAAGGACCTAAAAACCCTTCTCCAAAATGGACATACAGAAGGAAAAGAGACATATGAAAAAATGCTCAAAGTCCCCAATTATCTGAGAGGTGCAAATCAAAATGACAATGAGGTATCACCTCACAACAGTCAGAATGTCTATCATTAATAAATAAACAAACGAGAAATGTTCACAAAGATTTGATGAAAAAGGACCCTAGTACACTGCTGGTGGGAATGCAGACTGGTGCAGCCACTATGAAAAACTTTATGGAGTTTGCTCAAAAAATTAAAAATAGAACTCCCGTTTGACCCAGTGATCCCACTTCTAGGAATATATCCTAAGCAACTAGAAACACCAATCGGAAAGAATATATGCACCACTATGTTCAAAGCAGTGCAATTTACAGTAGCTAAGTTTTGGACACAGCCCCAGGCCGATCAGCAGATGAGTAGATAAAAAAGATGTGGCACATTTACACAATAGAATACTCCACAGCTGTTTAAAAAGAAAGAGCTCTTACCATTTGCAACATAGTATTATGCTAAGCAAAATAAGCCAGTCAGAGTAAGATAAGTATCACATGATCTCACTCATTTATGGAATCTAAATATCAAAATAAACTGATGATTAAAATAGATCTAGAGACATATTAGCATGGAACAGACTATAGAACCTCAGAGGGAAGCCAGGGGAGGGTGGATGGTTAGAAAGGGATCAACCAAAGAACATTTTTGCATATATACATAACCCATGGACACAGACAATAGGGTGGTAAAGGCCTGGGGCTGGGGGCCGGGCCAGGCTAGAAGAGGTCAATGGGGATAAAAGTGGACATATTCAATACTTTCACAATAAAGATTAAAAAAAAAAGAAATACAATTAAATAATATAGATAAATAAAAATGAAATTATAAATATATTTATGTAATATGCAGAAGGGCTAGGTAAAGAAAATATAGAAGCATTTAATACAGGAAATACATAAAACACAAAATAAAATTGCAGATTTATGTCCTGATATATAAACAAAACATTGAATGTAAATGGTCTAAATATACCTATTGGAAAATATCTATTGGTGGAATATATTTCCAAAGTTACCAAAACATAATGCTGTCATGAAATTATCCTATATAATAAAAAGCTAATATGCTAATTGCTAATTATGCTGGACAGCAGAAAAACCTTCCAGAACAACCTCCCAAAACAATCAGTGGGTGGGGGGCAGGGCCATGGGGCTACAAGGCAGCCTGGGTTGCGAGGCAGCTGGGGTTGTGAAGGCCTGTGCTTGCACGAATTTCGTGGATCAGGCCTCTAGTTTGAAATATAATTATAGAGGTAGGTTGAAGTAAAATGATTGAAAGACATACACTATGCTAATATTAATTAAAGAAAGCTGGGGCAACTACATTCATATCAGATCAAGTAGACTTATTTGAATATTCATAGTAAGTTTATTTTTCATAACCACCACCGGAAACAGTCCCAATGTCATTCACTGATGAAATAGTTAAACAAACTGCAGAGTGCCCATATTACTGAGTGCAAACATCTCCACAATCAAAAGTGACAAACAGTTGAACCTTTTGGATAGATCCCAAAACTACCCTGAGTGAAAAAAAGATTACAAAGGATCACACAAAACAGCATCATTTCAGTATAACATTACCAAATGACAGAATTGTACAGGTGAAGAAATTAGAGATTATCAGGAGTGAAGCATGGTGAAGGGGGAGGAGAGAGATGGATACAACAATAAATAACCTAAAAAAGACCTTCATGTTGAAGAGATTGGTCTGTGTCTCGATTGTGCAGTTGGTTATACAAGTCTATACATGCAATAAAATGGCATAAAGCTATGCACACTTCATGTATCAATGTTAATTTCCTGGTTTTGATGTTGTAATTTAGTTACGTAAGATTTCAAAGTTGGGGGAAATTTAGTAAAAAAAAAAAGGGGGGAATCTCTCTACTATTTGTCAAATTTCTGTGAGTTTATAACTATCTTGAAACACTTTTAAAAATAAAGAATAAGAGGTTTCAAAATGGCAGCAGTTTAATTGGAAGCAACAATGACACTCTCCCAGAACCAAACTGGAATTACAGTTTAAATACAGAAACACCATCCTGCATAAACAATTGAAGACTAGCTGGAGAGAACCCTGATAACCAACAATTTAAGTGCATACTGTAGAGAGACTGGAAGGAAGTGCAGAGACACAAAAGGTCTGCCTGGGCTCCTATAGACAGTGGCTGAAGTTCTGGAGGGATATCTCAGATGTGAGGATATAAATGAAGACTTTTAAAAAATCTTGAGAATTCTGGGGTCTATACCCCAAGCTGGGCTCCCCAGCCATGAGCATCAGAACTGATAAAGGTACCCACAAAAAACCTGGCAATGAAAAGCAGCAGGTTTGCTATATTCCAGGGAGAGGCTGCTGGAAATGCATTTACCCTCTTAAAGGGCCAAAACACAAAATTCCATGTGTAGCCACTCACCTCAGGCTCCAGCATAGGGAGGACAGAGTGGATTAGAGCTGTGTGAGGAGAATCTGGAGTTGTGGGCTCTGGGGTTAGCAGCGATGGTGAACCTTTTGAGCTCGGCGTGCCAGCATTTTGAAAAACCCTAACTTAACTTTGGTGCTGTGTCACATATAGAAATTTTTTGATATTTGCAAGCATAGCTAAACAAAGATTTATATTTTTGATATTTATTTTATATATTTAAATGCTATTTAACAAAGAAAAATCAACCAAAAAATGAGTTTGCGTGTCACCTCTGACACGCGTGTCATAGGTTTGCCATCACTGGGTTAGAGCCTGGAAGACAGCCCTCCCCCTCTCCAGAGCTGAGTCATTCTCTCATACTGCAGAGGACATCTTTCTCAGGAAGACTTTTACCATCCAGGCAGCTTGTCTTGGTGGGAAGCAATTGGCCACCCTGTTGAAAAACCTCTTGCACCCCTGTGGAGTCTATTCCTTGCTGTGGTCCATAGCTTGAGGCTAATTAAGATGAAGAATAACAATATGACTGCAGGAAGAGGCCAACCTTTCCAGGCATTGTGTCTTTGCCTGGACTCAGGGCTAGGAAAAGCAGCCCTTGGTACTCATTCAGAGAACCAAAAAGAAAAAAACAATTAAAAAACAGGAGAACAGCTGTGAAACAACATGAACCATAATGATATTGGCATCATAGGAGTACCAGAAAGGGGAGAAAGTGAGTAAGGGATAGAGAACCTGTTTGAAGAAATAATGGCAGAAAACATCCCTAACTTGGTACATGAAAAATCGCACAAGTTCAGGTGGTACAGAGAGTCCCAAGCAAGAAGAACCCATACAGGCCCGCAGCGAGACACATCATAATTAAAATGCAAAAAATTAAAGATAAAGAAAGAATCTTAAAGGCACCAAGAGAAAAGTAATTTGTTACTTACAAAGGAGCCTTCAGAAGGTTGTCAGCTGATTTTTCGTTAGAAATTCTACAGGCCAGAAAAAAATAGCATGAAGTATTCAAGGTAATAAAAGCCAGGATCTGAAACTAAGATTACTATATCTAGTAAGGCTTTCATTCAAAATAGATGGTGAAATAAAAAGCTTCCCAGACCAAAAAAAAAAAAAAAAAAAAAAAAAAAAGGCTAAAGGAGTTTATCACCACCAAACCACCACTGCAAGAAATTCTAAATGGACTGCTGTAATGAGAAAAATAGAGAAACATAGGCATACAGAATTAAAATGGCAATAAATAAGTACCTATCAATAATAAATTTAAATATAAATGGATTAAATGCTGCAACCAAAAGACAGGGGGCAGCTGAATGGAGATGAAAACATGACCCCCCCTATATGCTGTCTATAAGAGACCCACCTTAGAACAAGAGACTCACACAGGATGAGAGTGAAGGGATGGAAAAATATTCCATGCAAATGCAAATGAAAAAGACTCGGGTAGCAATACTCATATCTGACAAAATAGACTTCAAAATGAAGGCCATCGCAAGAGGCAATAAGGTTCACTACATAATACTAACGGAATCAATCAACAAGAGGATATATACCTGGTAACTCTATATGTACCCAATATAGGAATCTATACTAATAAAAGGGTAATATGTTAATTAGACCAGGAGACCTTCAGGACGTCCTTCTGGACAAAGCCATGGTGGCAGGGCCAAGGCAGAGGCGATTAGGGACAATCAGGCCAGGAGGGGAGGGCAGTTGGGGGCAAGTGGGTCAGCATGGGGGGAGTGTTGGGAGCCATGAGCCCGGCAGAAGAGGGCAGTTGGGGGCCATGAGGCTAGCAGGGGAGGGCAATTGGGGGCCCTGAAGCCAGCAGGGGAGGGTAGTTAGGGGCCATGAGGCTGGCCTGGGAAGGCAGTTGAGGGCAATCAGGCCAGCTGGGGGGAAGTTGGGAGCGAGCAGGCCAGCAGGCAGAGTGGTTAGGGGCTATCAGACAGGCAAGTAGGTGAGCAGTTAGGAGCCAGCAGTCCCGGATTGTGAGAGGGATGTCCAACTGCTGGTTTAGGCCTGATTGGGCTTAAACCAGCAGTCGGACATCCTCTAAGGGGTCCCAGATTGGATAGGGTGCAGGTCGGGCTGAGGGACACTTCCTCCCCTGCCCCCCACCCCGCCCCATGCACAAATTTCATGCACTGGGCCACTAGTATATATATAAACTTCTGGAGGACTTTAAGGGAGAGGTCATCAGAAATATAGTCATAGTAGGGAACTTTAACACCCTACTGACTTCACTGGAGAGATCTTCCAGACACAAAATTAACAAGGAAACAGTGACTCTAAATGACACACGGGATCAGATGGGTTTTAACTGACATTTATAGAACATTTCACTCCAAAGCTGCGGAGCACCCATTCTTCTCAAGTGCACATGGGTCATTCTCAAAGTAGACACTATGTCAGGAAATAAAACAAGTATCCATGAAATCAAGAAGACTGAAATTATATCAAACCTCTTCTCAGATCATAATGAAATGAAATTAGAAATCACCTACAGTAAAAACTCAAAAACATTTAAACACATGGATGCTATATATTATGTTATTAAATAATGAATGGGTTACAAATGAGATCAAGCAAAATATTAAAACCTTCCTGTAAACAAATGAAAATAAACACACAAGAACCCCAAATTTATGGGATATAGAAAAAGCAGTTCTGGGAGGGATCACTAGCTCTATTCCAAGTTAGGGCACATGCCTGGGTTGCAGGCTCAATCCCCAGTAGGGGGCATGCAGGAGGCAGCTGATCAATGATATTTCTCTCTCATTGATGTTTCTATCTCTCTCTCTCCCTCTCCCTTCCTCACTCTCTAAATCAATAAAAACATATTTTTGAAAGAACAACAAATTCACTATGTTTATCTAAACATTTATCAGACAAAGAAAGAGTAGAATATCCTATAAAGGTCTTATTTCACACTCAGAATTTTAAAGTTGTAAAGAGAAAGGTCAATTTTCTGTTTAATATAGAACGAAAAGTCTAGCACATCCAAGTTGTGGGTCGGTACCACCATTTTTTAAACTACTGTCTCACCAAGCAGGTCTCACTACCCCGTGTTAAGACACAAAAAATATGCTTTTATACTGACCCTCATTTAATGCCAACAGATCTTTGAAGCTGGAAGTCACTTAAGAAACCCTAATTCTGAGGAACAGAGAGCTTGAGGACACCTCATAAGGACACCAAAGACTTTTTATCAGCAGATGTGCATTTTCTAGCGTGTATTTTATTCCAGAGTTAAAATCTGTGGCCTTTCTGAAACACTCAGGGCATATATACCACTTCCGCTTTTGAATAAACCTGTCTTTCAGCTGTTGCTCCTTCTCCTAACTTAGGTTATTTATGCTGTGGCCCATCCTGGCTCAATGTTTAAAAGGTTTAAAGAAGAAAAACCTCAAAATTGGCTTCGAGGTAAATGAGATACTTAAAAAAAAAACACACCTAAAATTTGGAAATGCAATTAAGTTTTAATAATCATTATCAAGAAAGGGATTATAAAAACATGATTTACTTAAATATGTAAAATATGTGTCTCACTTAAATATTTAAAACAACTAAGTGAAAGTTAATAGAGGTGAGTTAACTGAAGATTTAAATTTGACTAAGAATCAAATAGAATTTTTTTATAGAAAATTACATAAATACACCTGTCATTCCCAATAGATTTGCTGAAAATTAAAATGAGTGCATGTCATTACTTTAAAATAAAACAGATTAATCTGATGTTTTCTTTAGTGAGGTAAATGCATCACTATGTAGAGACATATCATGTGCAAGAGATGCAATTTTATGACAAAAAGTAAGAATTAGAGAAATGAGCGATAAACAGGAAAAATCCTTTTCCATCTGAATCTGATTTTTACTTTGAAAATCTGTATAAAAACCATAAGTTGTAAATGAAAGTGCTTTGCATATTTTTAATAATTGCTGTTAGGTAAGCATACATTTATTTTTATATTTTATTTTATTTTATTTTTATTGTTGACATTACAGATGTTTTCCATCCTTTCCCCGCTTCACACACCTCCACCCATATGGCAGATGAGTGGCTGAAAAAGCTGTGGTACAGCCACATATGTATTTTTTTAAATGTTTTGTAGAAAATGCCTCTGATGGCAATAATGTGATCTATAAGTCATTCAGATAATTTAATTATTTTTAAAGGAAAAGTAATTAAAATATATGATAAAGTCCAAAAATTTAAATAACTGAGATGTTGCCATCTTTACTTAATTGATTTGGTAGTGATATGAGTCAGCTGTATTATCATTGATTTTTGTTTGTATTTTCATCTTTCTTCTTGCTAGAGACCAACAATTCCCTACTTATTTCTCAGCCTCGAGTCTGATGGAGAGAATGGATTTACTTCCACAGCCTGTGGGTACTGTTGTAGCAGGATGTTTTGTTCCAGCTGTGCTGCTAGATAAATGGTCATCCCATGGTTTGGTACCTTTGGTCTTGCACCCAATCTTCTTTCTCACCTGCCTCTGTCTTACCTATCATCTGAAGTTACACTTCTTCCTCCCAATATTACACTTTAAGTATAAAAGCCCTCGGCTGATAAGGTCTGCAACAGTGATTTATTGCTAATTGAACTGATCATTTGTCAATCAATGTTCTTAAATTTTCTATAGCACACATAACATCTCCAACTCTAGTCTTTTTTTTAATATAACTTGATCTGTCTTTCTATAATAATATTGTTTTCTATTTCCCCTCTTGCCCATATGATTCTCATTCACTGTCACTTTATTAATTTTAAATATCATTGGTATATAATATTATAGTAGTTATATTAATTTCAGGTATATAATATGGTTATTTAATAGTATTATACCTTCTGTCACTTATTTTTGTCCTCATATGTTTCTACTTTTGAGTATTTACTTGATGTGGACAAAATATTATGTATCTGATATACACAAAAAATCAAGTGAGGCAATGAAAAAAACTGAAAATTCCAAAAGTGATACATAATTATGACTGAGGAAGAGTAGATGACAAGTTATAATTTCTTTTCTGTTATATTTTTCTAATTTTGGATTCTAAAAGATTAGTCAATACTAGCAAAAATGCTTCAGTGTAAGTTATGATTTTTTATGTAAGAAAACACCAGAGAAACTTTTCTGTACATCCCAATCATTGTACTGAAAAAAACAACAACAAAAACAAACAAAACAAAACAAAACAAAAAACAACTAGTGTTCATTAAATATTGCAAATCAAGTACATTTTTAAATCCTCACCCAAGGAGGTTTATTGATTTTAGAGGGAAGAAGGGAGAGAGAAAGAAATAGAGAGAGAGAGAGAGAGAGAGAGAGAGAGAGTGAGAGATTGATCAGTTGCCTCCCATATACACTCTGGGGATCAAACCCGTAATCTAAGTATGGGTTCAGACCTGGAATTGAAACTGCAACCTTTTGGTGTACGGGAGGTTGCTCCAACCAACCCAGCCACCCATTCAGGGCAAAAACAAATACATTTTTAAAAATTAGGTCAAAGTAGTCAGTCTAATGACACCTTCTTGCATAAAACATTTTTAGAGCAAAATATAAATCTCATGTTAGGGTAACTTAAATGATATCCCACAGATGGCCAGCAATAACATTTTTTACATTCTCTATCTTTCTATGAGTGTTACTTAAGAAAAGGTTTAACGCCGAAACCAGTTTGGTTCAGTGGATAGAGCGTCGGCCTGCGGACTGAAAGGTCCCGGGTTCGATTCCGGTCAGGGGCATGTGCCTTGGTTGCGGGCACATCCCTAGTGGGAGATGTGCGGGAGGCAGCTGATGGATGTTTCTCTCTCATCGATGTTTCTAACTCTCTATCTCTCTCCCTTCCTCTCTGTAAAAAATCAATAAAATATATTTAAAAAAAAAAAAAAGAAAAGGTTTAACAAAAATTGCCCACAGTCCATTTAAGCATCAATTTCTTTTTTAATGTGAATCAGAATCATGGCCACTACACATTGGATCTCTATTTCACTCTTAAACCTCCCAGTTAGTGCACATTAAATGTACTCAGCATGAATATTGATAGCCTCTTAGAATTCCACAGCTATGTGTCCTTAAAGCTTTTATTTCATTATTATGCAGAGTGGCCAGTATGAAAGTGTTAGTTTTCAATCCCATAAGGTCATATTTAATGACTTTTAGACTGTATATATCACACTTGTTGCTAAATCGGGTTATATTTTTTTTAAACCAATGATATTCTAATGAGATTTGGGAAAGGGTGAATTAAATGATATCGCTTTAGGAGATTAAATTGTGAGGTTAGCGTAGATAGAAGAATAAAATTTAGAATACACAGAAATGATAACATTCATGATCTTTACAAATAGGAAAAGGAAAAATATGGGGAGAGAAATATATCACCAAATTAGAGTGCTCTAGTGGAAGTGAGAAAGGATGATAAGGTAGGTGGAAAGGATGATAAGGTAGAAGAGAAAGGAAGTGAGAACGGTGGATAAGGTGGGGGAGAGGTAGTGAGCTGATAGCTCCTTTGGAAAAGCTAGTTAAGAAAAGAGAAGAAAATAGAATTAGGTTGACCAGACCTGAGAGAATCACAGATCCAACTTTTAGGCCTTATATCCTGGGGTCTGCTCTATCCTTGTGGCTCAAATACTTTTTTAGAGGCACTAGATTCATTCTTTCTCTCTCTCTCTCTCTCTCTCTCTCTCTCTCTCTCTCTCTCTCTCTCTCACACACACACACACACACACACACACACACACACCATAACAGCAGTCACAAAAATGAAACTTACTTTTAAGGTGACTATCAATCCTCAATGGCATGCTACAGTGACCTAGAGTTTCCATCTCAGGAAGGAACCTGATTCACACCTGTCGCTCATGGCCCAAAGGAAATTCCCAACTCTGTTGGCTGTGTTGGCAGATTCTGAAATGTCTTTGTGTTCCATCCACAACCACAGAGGGAAGCTTCAGTCACAGCAGCCTCCCGAGCTCCATAGCTAAGTGGAGTTGGAGTTAATCTAGGAGCAGGAAGGAGACTCTGGACTCTGGACCTCATAGGATCATAAAGCAGTATTGTAGTTGCCGTTGTTCATTTGCTCATGTAAATGCATGCACAAATAGTTACAAAGACACAGAAAGATCAATTGATAAAGAGCAGACTAGATTTGATTTTTCTTTTTCTCTGAAATCAATCCCATTGAGACTGTCTAATGCTGAAAGAGGGAGAGGTTGGATGTTCATTTGATAGTTTATACAGGCGGATAAAATTAAGGCAGGATGTTATACAATAGGTTCCTCTATTGTCCACCCTTCATTTTTGGGCCCTCTCCCTAATCCTCTTTTTTCTTTTGTTTCCATAGACAAATCTAGATGTTACTTTTTGTATGTTCCAGAGTTTTAATATTCATATTTAAAGGGTGCAAACTATATTCAACAGAATTACATAAGGAAAAGGAACACTTTTACAGAAAAGCTCCCTATCCCCAAAAACCTATTATATTGTCTTACTATGTTTTATTTCCTATATATAAATTGGTAACTTGTATGATTTCCATGGACAATAAACAAAATCAGACAGCAGGAAAAAGTGAAAAATGCATTGAGAGAGGCAGGAAAGAGAGGATATAATCTCTAATTCAGTACAGGCAACATGACACCCTGAAATGGTAATCACAGTTCGTCATTTTTAACTTCATTGAGCACAGATGGATGCAGGCATGGATTACAGAAGGAGTGAGAAAAAAGAGAAACAGAATAACAACTGGATATGAGTTATTCTAATTGGCCCTTCATTAATTTGAAAGTCTTTTGTGGAAAAGAATGTTTAAGTGACTATATTAAGTGAGTCTATTGAACCAGGCACTGTAAAATTCACTGAAGTCAAAGTAGTGCCAAGAACAGCAAAGAAAGTTCTAATAAACAAACTGCACACAACGTGATAAACATGTAAATTTGTAAGTCTCTACAAATTTAAGAATATTGAAATCATAGTATGCATTGTCTCAGATCACAATGGCAGAAAATTAGAAATCAACTACAATCCAAATCAACTACAATAAAAATCAACCAAACACATGGAGGCTAAATAGCATGCTATTAAACAATGAATGAGTTACCAAACATTTCAAAGAAGAAATAAAAACATCCTGGATACAAATGACAACGAAAACACAACAATCCAAAATGCATGGGCCACCCTGAAAGCAATCCTGAGAGGGAAGATCATAGCACTATAGGTCTACCTCAAACACACACACACACACACACACACACACACACACACACACACACACACACAAAACAAAAAAACAAAACAAACAAAAAAAACTGGTAGTAAATTATCTGACCCCACGACTAAAAGAATTGGAAAGAGATCAACAACAACAACAAATGCCAGAATAAGTTGAAGGAAAGAAATGATAAAGATCAGAGTGGAAATAAATGACATAGAGAACAACAAATATAAAAGATCAATTAAACGAAGAGCTTGTTCTTTGAAAGGATAAACAAGATTGATGAACCTCTAGTCAAACTCATCAAGAAACAAAGAGAGAGGACCCAAGTAAACAAAAACAGAAACAAAAGAGGTGAAGTAAAGACTGACCCCACAGAAATACAAAAGATTGTACAAAGAAAAATACTATGAACAACTCTGTTCCAACAAACTGGATAACCTTGACTAAATGGACATATTCCTATAAAAATACAGCCTTCCAAAACTCAATCAGGAAGAATCAGAAACCCTAATTAGGCTGATAACTATGGATGAAATTGAAGCAGTAATAAAATAACTTCTATCAAACAGAAGCCCTTATCAGGACAGCTACACAGAGGGATCATATCTCAGCAAAAGCTTATATGACAGTCCTGCCTGGTTTGGCTCAGTGGATAGAGCGTAGGCCTGCGGACCGAAGGGCCCTGGGTTCGATTCTGATCAGGGGCACGTGCCTGGGTTGCAGGCTTGGTCCAACATTCAGGAGGCAGCCAATCAATGATTCCTTCTCATCATTGATGTATCTATCTCTCCCTTCCTCTCCCTTCCTCTCTGAAGTCAATAAAAAGTGTATTTTTTTAAAATAAAAGCTTATATGACAAAGCTACTGCCAATATCATACTCAATGGGCAAAAAACTAAAGCCATTACCCCTAACAATAGAAACAAGACAGGGTTGCACACTTTCACCACTCCTGTTCTACATAGTACTGGAAGTGCTAATAATAGCAACCAGACAAGAAGAAATAAAAGACATCCGAATTGGAAAGGAGGAAGTAAAACTGTTATTATTTGCAGATGACATAGAAAATCCTGAAGACTCCATAAAAACTACTAGATTTAATAAATGAATTTGGCAATGTGGCAGGATATAAAATTTACACTCAGGTAATAATGAACTCTCAGAAAGAGAAACTACACAAACAATTCCATTTACCATTGCAACAAAAAAATTAAGATAGTAAGAAATAAATGTAACCAAGGAGGTGAAAGACCTGTACTCGGAAAACTACAGGATGTTGAATAAAGAGATAGAGGAAGATTTACACAAGTAGAAGAATATACTGTGTTCATGGATTGGTAGAATCAACATCATTACAATAGCCATATTACCCAAAACAATCCATAGATTCAATGCAATCCCTCTTAAAATACCAATGGCATATTTCTCAGACTTAGAACAAACTGAAAATTTATATGGAATCAAAAAAGAGCTCGAATAGCTGCAGCAATCTTGAGAAAGTAGAACAGAAGAACAAAGTTGGAGAGATCACAATGCCAGATATCAAGCTATAGTACAAAGCCACTGTTCTCAAAACTGCCTGGTACTGGCACAAAAACAGACATACAGACCTATGGAACAGAACATAGAAACCAAAAATTGACCCAAGCCATTATGTTCAATTGACAAAGGAGGTAAGAGCATACAATGGAGTCGAGAGAACCTCTTCAATAAATGGTGTTGGGAAAATTGGACAGATACATGCAAAAATGAAACTGGACCACCAACTTACACCATACACAAATATAAACTCAAAATAGATAAAATACTTAAATGTAAGATGTAAAACCATAATAATACTGGAAGAAACCATTAGCAGCAAAATTTCAGTCATCTCTCATAGCCATGTGTTTGCTGGTACATCTCCTAGGACAATGGAAACTAAAGAGAAAACAAATGGGACTATATAAAAATAAAAACTTCTGCACAGCAAAAGAAACCATCAACAAAATAATAAGAGAGCGCACTGCATGGGAGAAGATATTTGCTAATGCCATCTTATAAGGGGTTAATCTCCATAATTTATAGGGAACTCATACAACTTAACAAAAGAAAGACAAAAAATCCAATTTTAAAAAATGGGCAAAGGATCTAAATAGACAGTTCTCCAAAGTAGACATACAGAATGCCAAAAGTCATAAGAAAAAAATGCTCAAAGTCACTAATTACTCCAGAGCTGCAAATCAAAATGACAATGAGGTATCAGCTCACACCTACCAGAATGACTATCATCAACAAATCAACAAACGACAAGTGTTGCTGAGGAGTGGACTTGTACACTGCTGGTGAGAATGCAGATTGGTGCAACCTCTGTGAAAAACAATATGGAGTTTCCTCAAAAAATTTAAAATGGAATTCTCATTTGACTCAGTCATCCTACTTATAGGAATATATCCCAAGAAATCAGAAACACCAATCAGAAAGAATATATGCAACTATATGTTCATAGCAGCACAATTTACTATAGCTAAGAATTGGAAACAGTCTAAATGCCCATCAGCAGATGAGTGGATTAAAGAACTGTGGTACATCTATACAATGGAATACTGTGCATCTGTAAAAAAGAACTCTTGCCCTAGGCGTTTTGGCTCAGTGGGTAGAGAATTGGCCTGTGGACTGAAGGGTCTTGGTTCGATTTTGTCCAAGGGCACATGCCCAATCCCCAGTAACAGGTGTGCAGGAGGCAGCCAATCAATGACTCTCTCTCATCATTGATGTTTCTATCTCCCTCTCCCTTCCTCTCTGAAATTAATAAAGAAATATATTTTTAAAAATAAAAAAATGAACTCTTACCATTTTAGCATGGATAGAACTGCAGAGCATTTTGCTAAGTGTAATAATCTAGTCAGAGAATTATAAGTATCAGAAAATCTCATTCATATGTGGTATATAATGAACAACATAAACTGATGAACAAAAATAGAGCCAGAGACATAGGAGCATTGAACATTCTTTCAAACCTCAGAGGGAAGGTAGGGGAGGGAGGGTGTGTGCGTGGCGGGGGAGAGATCAACCAATGAAATCATGTGTATATGCATAACCCATGGACACCAACAATAGGGTGGGGAAGGCATGGGGTGGAAGTGGGGGTGGGGTGGCAGAGTTCAATGGAGGAAAAAGGAGACATAAGTAATACTCTCAACAATAAATATTTATTTTTTTAAAAAAGAAAATGCACACACCAATAAAAAAGGACACCAAACAAACAAACAAAAAACTCCAAAGAACATATATGCGTAACCCATAGACACAGACAACATTGTGGTGATAGCCACAGGGAATATGTGGTGGGCAGGGGCTGGGTGGAGTTAATCAAAGAGGGGAAAAGGGAGGCATCTGTAATAGTGTCAATAATAAAAAGCAAGTTTAACAAAGAAAAAAAAGAACCTAAACCTTATCTCCTCTAATACCAGAATCTGGCTGTTCATTCCAAAACACTGTCTATCATGGCATTATCTCACTTTAAAGTTATACTGACAAATCACAGGCACTTACTCCAGCATAGGGAACTAGAAACTTCCATGAGTCCTTTGCCTTCACACATGCCAATTCTACTGTTCTGCCTGCCTACCCAGGCCCATTTGTCAATTATCTAAAGAAACTCAGAGATAGATGCTGAGATACCAAGTTCTTATAAGACTATTGCTTGTTTTGCCTTTCACCTTTTCCTACTCTTCTATTAGTTACTGACTCCTTGGACCTAGGCATTGGGTAATTTTGGACAGCACAATCACATGCTTTATTCCATGAACTTGAAATGTAAGTTAAACATATGGATGGGAGGTGTCTTAAATCTCTTGACAACACTTGAAAGAGCAAGGGAATCTCCCCCCTTTTTCGTGAAAGTCTCTACATATCTGTGATGAGGAGGAAAACTTAATTAGAATGAATGTTCTCACCAGTGCTAATTTCCAAGGATGTTCACCTAAAGACTAAAGCATAGCTTATCTTGCTTCTTAGGTAGTGGCAACTGGAGCCTTACCCTCTTCAAACTTTCACCTTTCCAGGTTTATGGAAGGAAGCTCTGTATTCTCCTTATTTCCACAACCTTATTCAAAGAGGAAGGAGACTCCTAAGGGAGGTGGTCTCTACTGTGTATCTGTTGTTCTTGAATTAGGTCAATCCATAGCCTCTCTTATGTGCCTCGTGTGGAATGAAAAGACAGGGAGAGAGAATGTGGTTAGGAAACAAAAAGCAGACTTCTTCCATGTCACAACCACCACAGAGTATAAAATTAATCCCAAAACTTGCTTAGGGAGGGTACAAAAAGCTTCAAGTTCTGCCTAACCAACCAGCCAAGAATCAATCTTCATTGTAATTGCTAAGAATACATATTTTGAGTGATACAGTTCAAGGAGGTCTGGCATCACAATCCATTTGGCTACTCAACTGCTTTAAAAACTTAACATAGTTCTAGATAAATGTTTCTCAACTCCAGCTACACATGAGAGGTACCAGAAGAATTCTATAAAAAAGTATCATTGCAAAGGTCCCACCTCAGACCAATCAAATAAAAATTTCTCGGGGTAGGGAGGAGGGGAGGAAGAGAAGGTAGGGCTATGAACCAGTAATTTTAAAAAAAATTGTCAAGTAATTATACTTGACCCAGGATTAAGGAACACAGGCCCAGGCTGCCATCTCCATGCCTCCTGCTCCTTATCTATCAGCTCACACTGTGCCTTCAAGGCAGATAAGGTGGATGGGAGTGCATTGTTCAAGGACCCTCTTATCACACCAGCCTCAGAGGGAACAGACAGGAAATATTCTGAACTCTGTTCTTCTCATTAAGAGTTTCACCCACAAGTAACTGAAGGTTTATGATCCATATCACCATCTTCATGGTGTAAAGGTACTGTGGAGCCGCACCTGTAACCTTTGTTCTGCACCACTAAAGCCATGAGGGCAGCTAGAGTGGGGTTGCTCTTTGAATAGAGCTATGGCAGAATCCTGTGATTCTATCTGAAGATATTTTATTTTATTTATTTTTTAAATACTCTGACTTTAAAGAACATATAAAGTCATCTTTGAAATGAGATTATAAAAATAAGAGCTTGCTTATGAAGAAATTGAAGGTCATTACTCTGTGACTGCACCAAATAAAACTTGTAGCCACCTTGTAAATGTAGAGAAGCCAGCCCAGAGTTCCTTGTATCTGTTATTCTAACAAGTCTATTTTCACTTTTTTCTTCATTGTTCTCAGGTAGACTTAGGATGGTGAGCTCTACCTTTCATTCTAGCATGTGTGTTTATGAACCAATTCTGAAGAATCATCTGCCCAGAACCCTATCTCATACCTGATTTTAATAAATCTTTTCTGCTATTTTGTCTTAACCTGTAACCTTTAAACTTTTCCATGCTCTTAGATTTATTGATAACCATTAATATTTCAACTCTGTGTCAAAATTGTAGGATTTTAAGGGTTGGATTCTCCCCTCACCACCCCCCCCCCCCCGCCTTGCATTATTCTTGGCTGAGTAGGTATTTCGTGGTGCAAAGTATAGCCAGCTGAACACTTTAGATAACCCTTGTGTGTCTGTCTGTGAGACTGCAGAAGCATTTCATCAAGACAAAAGGAGAAACTCTTTTAACTCCAGCCAGGTGAGTAGCGTCTAAGATCTCATCCTTTGAAGTTACTGGATTTGGTGTCATTTTAAAAATCTCCAAAACAATGGGCTTGACTTTTATGTCCTGTGGGTTATCCAAAACCCTAAGTTTAGCCTCAGTCACTTAATATGAGGTGACTTCTTGTGGGGTTTTGTTTTGTTTCTTTTTATGTTTAATATTCCATAAGGAGTGTGTGAGTGTGAGAGAGTGTCAGTGTGGCAGCTTGCCATGAGGTGAGGCCCCCAGTGAAGAGGACTGAGATGCAAGGTCATGGCATGGCAATGGCCAAGGGATGTTTACCTGTAGGGCACTCACACATTGAGTTTACTAGTGCCAGGAAGGCTGTGTTCCTACCCCTTTCTGTAGACATAGGAAGTGCTGGAGCTAAACAGATTGGAGGGTGAAGTCTAGTTTATCTGTGTTCTAGTTTATCCATTTTGCCTCACTTTCCTCATCATTAAAATGGGAATATATCAAATTACATGGTATTGTAAGATTTAATAAAATGCTGTGTATAAAACTTTGTGTAATATCAATTTGGCTTTTTAAAAATATACTCAATATAAATTATGATTTGGATTACTAATTGTGAAAAGGATACTTCTAAAATAGATATAAGTACCATGTGGATTTTCTGAAAATAAAGTGAATTGTCATGGTTCTTTTAAGATTCTGTCTTTCATGATTCCTCCACAGTCTTCTCCAGCCTCTCCTGTGTAGTTAGGCTACTGGCTTTGAAGCTGTGAGCCATGGGTGAACCTAGTCTTGGTTTGGGGCCCTGTCAGCTGCTACCACTTTTTATATATAAATCTGTTTATATAATTTCTGTAGAAGTTGAGCTAAGTTTCAAAATGATTACCTTTGCACACCTTCCCTCATCCCAAAATAACCCATTGGTGGCTGTATAACTAAAGAACCGAGGGAGAGATTAATAATTGGGAAGAACCTGGACAATGTGAGGAAGTCTCAGCTGGGCTACAAATGGACAGCTAACAGGATCTGCCAAGTTTTTCTAATGCACTAACATAATACACAGACCTTCTGGATCTCCACATCCATTACCTGAGGATTTAACAGACCTTCTCCCAGTCACACCTCTGAACTGTATTACAAATATCTAATCTAATAAAAGACAAACATGCAAATTGACCGTACCTTTGCTATACCTTAAGCCACGCCCACCATCCAATCAGAGTGACTATATGCAAATTAACCCAACCAAGATGGCGGCCGGCAGCCACAGAGCTGAAGTGAACAGTGATGAAGGAAGCCAGCCTGCCAATGGCTCTCAGCTCCACTCAAAAGCAACAAAGTTTCAATTATAGAAGGTAAATAAACCCCAGATACCTGCTTTCAGCAGGTTGTGGCCACGGAGCTGGAGCAAGCAGGAGCCGGCTCTCAGCTCCACTGAAGGCAACAAAGTTTCAATTACAGAAGGTAAATAAATCCCAGAATAAAAAAAATAATAAAGAAAAAAAGGAGAGGCTGGGAGCTTCCGTTGCCAACGTGCTTGGCCAGCCTGAAAACGGCCCTAAGCCCCTCACCCAGACTGGCCAGGCACCCCAGTGGTGACCTCCACTCTGAAGGGGGTGTGACCACCCTGCAAACAGCCATCAGCCCCTCACCCAGGCTGACCAGGCACCCCAGTGGGGACCCTCACCCTAAAGGGGGTGTGACCAGCTGCAAACAGCCATCAGCCCCTCACCCAAGCTGGCCAGGCACCCCAGAGGGGACCCCCACCCTGATCCGGGACACCCTTCAGGGCAAACCAGCCAGCTCCCACCTGTGCACCAGGCCTCTATCCTATATAATAAAAGGGTAATATTCAAACTGACCCTAACAGCAGAATGACTGGGAATGACTGGTCACTATGACACACACTGACCACCAGGGGGTAGACGCTCAATGCAGGAGCTGCCCCCTGGTGGTCAGTGCGCTCCCACAGGGGGAGGTCTGCTCAGCCACAAGCCAGGCTGATGGCTGCCAGTACAGCAGTGGTGGTGGGAGCCTCTCCTACCTCCTCAGCAGAGCTAAGGATGTCCGACTACAGCTTAGGCCTGCTCCTTGCTGGCAAGTGGACATCCCCCGAGGGCTGCCGGGCTGCCAGAGTGATGTCTGATTGCCAACTTAGGCCCAATACCCTGGGGAGTGGGCCTAAGCTAGCAGGTGGTCATCCCCAAGGGGTCCCAGACTGTGAGAGGGCACAGACCGGGCTGAGGGACCCCCCCACCCACTGAGTGCACAAACTTTTGTGCACCGGGCCTCTAGTTTATTATATAAAAGGTTAATATGCTAAGTGTCTGACCATTCGACCATTGGAGCTTTACACTGGTAGCTAAAACATGCACTGACCACCAGGGGGCAGACATTCAATGCACAGACGTGGAAACATGGAACAGATTGATCAATCTCAGGGGGAAGGTGGGACGGGGAGGGGGGAAATTGATTAACCAAAGATCTTATATGCATACTAGAGGCCCAGTGCAAAAATTTGCTTACCAGTGGGGTCCCTTGGCCTGTCCTGTGCCCTCTCACAATCCTGGACCCCTTTGGGGATGTCAGACTGCTGGTTTTGGTCCAGTCCATGCAGGATAACCTTATGAATGGTCCTCTATAAATGAGGGCCTTTCAGATGATGTCTAATGAAGTCCACTAAATCATCAGTTCCATAATGGGTCTATTCATGTAGGTGTTTGAGGATGGGATGTACTAGAGTCTCAGGGAATAAGATCATACCATGAGTGTTGATCTTCCATAAAACTTTTGGAGCTCCCTCCTTTCTCCTTTCTGGATCCAGGGTGTGGGTGAAGCAGATTTGGGGCCAACAGTGCCCCAGCAGCAGCCTAAGCCATGGCTGATTCCATGAAGAATCGGGCTCCCTCCTTCCTCCTCTCTGGGTCTGGGTGCAGGTGAACCAGATTCTGGGCTGACAGTGCCCCAGCAGCAACCTAACCCACATCTGATTCTGTGAGGAATTAAGCTCCCTCTCCTACTGGTCTGAGCATCGGCCCCCTGTTTGTCATTGCCTGTCATAGCTACCGGTTGAATGGTCCAATGATCGGACGGTTGCTTAGCCTTTAAGATATATAGACTAGAGGCCCGGTGCACCCTCTCACAATCCGGGACCCCTCAGGGGATGTTGGAGAGCCAGATTCAGTCCGATCTCCATGGACCAGGCCAAGGGACCCCACCAGTGCATGAATCTGTGCACTGGGCCTCTCGTGTCTCATAATTTCATTACCATATTTCTTTCATTTATTTTCAACTTCTTGATTTGCAAGAAGTCTGAGGATGCATATTAAAGTCACTATTAACTTTGTACATAATCTGACACTACAGACACCAAAAAAGCTTTGGGATTAATTTATGTGAAAATTGTATTGTTCTTATCACCAGTTTCTTCTTGATTCTTCTTATTAATGGGAATATCTTCAGTTTAAAAACTGAATTGGCTGTGTAGCTCTCTTACAGCAAATGAATAATAATGAGCTCCATAAACAAAGACACATTCTGGTGAAATCATTACTATGCACTTTCCCCCTTTTCCCTCCTGAACTGACAAGTGTCCTGTTCAAAGCTGTATACATCACATGACTCTAGATGCCCTGCAACACAAACTCCATATCAGAAAAATGTGATTTTCACAAATAAACCTAGATGCAGAGATTGTGGTTTAGTGTATAGATTCAGGGGCGAGTGGGGTGACCTTGGATGTGGGATACAAAACACAGCGCTGACATCAGAAAGGCTTTGTCAGAGATCCATATACTGTCACTGGCAGCAGTTGCCATAAGCAATGCCACCAGCTCACTGACAAAAGCAGGAGTTAAATGAAGTATTTGTATTTAGCAAAAATAATGCCTCACATACTAAATATTCAACCACAAAAGTAATAAACAACGTTGATGCATATGTTAGATATTTTTCTTTTAAAAGTGATGGAACCCTCTTGCACTGCTGGTGGAAATGCAGACTGGTGCAGCCACTATGGAAGACAGTATGGAGTTTCCTCAAAAAACTAAAAATGGAACTCCCATTTGACCCAGTGATCCCACTTCTAGGAATATATCCCAAGAAACCAGAAACACCAGTCAGAATGGATACATGCATCCCTATGTTCATAGCAGCACAATTCACCATAGCGAAGATCTGGAAACAGCCTAAGTGCCCATCAGCAGATGAATGGATTAGAAAACTGTGATACATGTACACAATGGAATACTGTGCTGCTGTAAAAAAGAAGGAACTCTTACCATTTGCAACAGCATGGATGGAACTGGAGAGCATTATGTTAAGTGAAATAAGCCAGTCAATGAAGGAAAAATACCACATGATCTCACTCATTTATGGATAATAAAGACCATTATAAACTGATGAACAAAAATAGATACAGAGGCAGAGCAGCATCGCAGAGACTGTCAAACTACAGAGGGAAGGCTGGGGAGGGTTGGGGGGCAGGAGGGGGGAGGGTAAGAGATCCACCGAAGGACTTGTATGCGTGCATATAAGCATAACCAATGGACACAAGAAACTGGGGAGTAGGGGAGGCCAGGGGAATGTCAAGGGGAAAAAAAGGAGACATATGTAATACTCTTTGTAATACTTTAAACAATAAAGCAAAAATTAAAAAAAAATAAAATAAAATTAACCAACACACACACACACACACACACACACACACACACACAAATAAAAGTGATGGAAAATCTAATTTATGCGTAAAAAAATATTTTTTTTTCTGAAAGAAAAATAAAGTCAAAGTTGACTGCTTCCAGATATAGCATGAAGTCAGAACAACATCTTTATTTTATTTTAAGATCTTGGAGTAGAAATATCAATTATGAAGTGTTTGCAAGTTCCCTTAGTCTTCTTTCACACTGTCAGAGACAGCAGCTGCTATTGTTGTCCTTAACTCTTTTAGTACATTTGCAAATGGGGAACTTTTACAGCTACATCCCCTGCTGCTTTCACAGATCCCAGGGCCACTTAAAATGTAAAAAATATTCCTAAGTGTAAATGATACAGCAAGATACTGGGATCTAGAATTGGCCCATGGATGACATCTGGACTTGAGAAATGCACTATGCTAACTGTCCAATGGTAACACAAACTTATATTAGGAGGATTTTTCAAAAGTCTAAATGATTTTTCAAAAGCATGAGAACATCATTCCTACCTATGCCAAACCCCAGCCTCTTTGGGAAAAAAAAACACAATTCTCTAATGAGATTATTAGGTACTTAAGCAAGTTTCTTTGCAACACCAGGATAAACATGTATTTAGGGGTTTATTTGTGTAGGTAAAGCCAGGAAAGGTTTGGTGTTGTAAACACTCTGACAGTTCTTGATATAAAAGGCCTATAGGAGAAGTGTACAGGGCCAGTTCTTCAGGCTACATACAAATAACTATTAGACATACTTCTTAGCATAGGCAAAAATATACCTTTAAATAATAAAGGTATAATAAGATACATTGGACAATATATGCAGCAACTGGAGCTTCCTCACCTTATTTGCAACCACAAAGGCTCAGAGTCTGTAGATCACATCAGCTTCAGAAAACCTTTCCAGGTGTCAGCAGCTGTGCTATAAGTAACTGACCAGTAAATGGAGGTTTGTGTACCTGCCACAATGAAAGCCAAACTCATGAGGCAGGTGCTTGTGGAAAAGAAAAGAGGATTTATTCAAGAACCAAATGACCTGAGAGAGTGGCAGGCTCCTGTCTCAAAGAGCAATCCCTTCACCCTCTGTCTCAAAGACCATCTCCTCTTCCTGCTCAAGTCTTCTGTTCTTATATGGATAGTGAGAGGAGAGCTTTCCCCCTATCAGATTATCTTGCTGGCTCTTGGTGTACTAATGGCCCTATCCATTCATATTGCTAGCTTTTGGCAGCTCAGTGTAAGAACCTCCCCCTAACGCCATCTTGGCCAATGGGAGACACTCTCCTGGGCCCCAGATGACTGTCTGCACCCATGTAACAACTCCCCCTTTCCAAATTCTGGATCCTTGCAATCTCACAGGGTAAATGAATGAAGGTCTCATCTTCTGTGGTTTCTTCCTGTTGCCAAATGCATACTCTCACCTATGCCTGGGTCCAGGGATTCTTACTGTCTAATAAAAGAAGTGGGGGAAGAGTCAAGAATGGAGGGAAGCCTTTACAGGAGGAAGACTGTTGTTTTCTGAAGATGGCGTACGCAGTGTGTAGAGGATGGGGCTACTGAACTAGAGGAGCTGGTTAAGGGCTTCATATTGTAAGAGGCGGTGCTCCCAAAGTGAGACCTATTGTGCAGACAAACAATCAATTCTTTAGTGAGGGCTATGCCCCATAGTGTGTGTGTGGAGAAATGTAGTGAAATCAGAAACTGGGGAGACTAAAGGACCCCCATCATCTAATCTTGAGCATGGCTCTGGGTGTCACTCTCAATAGCAGGATAAGTTTGCTAAGGAGGTCCCTGTCTGGAAAATGCAGAATAGAATGAAAAGTCACGTTGTCACTTAGCTTTGGGAGGCTGTCCCTATCCAAAGAGGAATTTTAAAAGTCTTTCAGGAGTGAAGGTCCAGCTTTCCCTTGCAGTATCAGCAGCTTCAGCAAGATCTGAATCCTCCTCAGGTGGCACCCACTTCATCTGTGTGTGGTGGATCCAAGGAGTGAGTCCCGTGAGCTTTAGGAAAGAGTGTATTGTCAGCAGGACATCATAGGGACTGGCCTATTGCTCAGCTAACTGCTGCTCAGGACCTTGAGTCTTCCAGGTCTTTAGTAAGATTCGGTCTCCCAGCTAGAATGTGTGTAAGGGCCTGTCAGACAGGTAGATGGACCTGCAATGAGCAAACTTGTGCAAAATTGTCAGTTTTTGCCCTAGGTGTTGTACATATTGTTTGATTTTTAATTTATGTTCTAAATCTAAAGAAGGTGTCCCTAACACAGGAACTGGGAAGGGTCTCCCATAAACTGTCTAAAAGGGTCTGGTGTGCTTTGGGCACTCCCCTACCTACCCCAGAGCAAAGCCATAGGGAGCATCTGGTCCCATTTCAAATGTGTTTCCTGCATATTTTCACCAGGGTCTTTCTTGTGTGGTTCATTTTCTCATTCTTCCCATAGATTGAGGCCTCCAAGATGCATGTAGTTTCTATTGAATCTGTATCTGTGTTCGTCAGCAATAGATGTGTCCTATCTTCTGGGGGGATTTTTGAAGCGAACAATGGTTTATTGTCACTTTGAATGCTATAAGGGAGTTTAAACATAGGAATTGCTTCTTCGAGTAGAAGTTTTGCTACCTCAGTTGCCTTCTTAGTTCTAGTGGATTATTCCTCTGCCCATCCAGAAAAAAAGTGTCTACAAAAACTACTAAAAATGTAAAGTTTCCTATGGTTTTAGGCATCTGTGTGAAGTCACCTTGCCAGTCTTCAAAATAGGCATATCCATTTATGTTACACTCCCTTTCCTATAGGGACACGTTCTGTTTTAGATTTGTTTCTGGTGCCTATCTGACAGGCTTGGATAACGTTCTGAATGGTCCTGTGTAAATGAGGGCCCTTCAAATGATGCCTAATGAGGTCCACTAAAGCATCGTTTCCATAATGGGTCCATTCATGTAGGTGTTTGAGGATGGGATATACTGGAGTCTCAGGGAATGAGAACATACCATGATTGTTGATTTTCCATATAGAATTCGGGTCAGTGCTAGAGAATCCCCATGAATAGCTCTTTCCTCATCTCATTCTGTGTAATAGAGTTTAAATTCTGACAAGGTCAGGTGGGGAATTAAAGCCCAAACAAGTGGTGGACCTCAGGAGGCTGGTCTTGGGGTTTTTATCAGCAGTTTGGTTTCCCAGGTAGAAAACACTTCAAGAAGAATTAATGCCAATCATTCTAAAATTCTCCCAAAACTTCAACAATCAGGGAATGCTTTCAAATATACTTTATGAGACCAGAATTGCTGTATACGAAAACCAGACAAACACACTATAAGGTTGAAAACTCAAGCCTGATATTGCTGACGAACACAGATACAGAAATTCTCAACAAAAATATTAGCACAATAAAGTCAATATTTAAAAGATCAGACACCATAATCAATAAAATTTATTGCACAAGTGTAAGGATGGCTCAATATTCACAAATCAATCATGTTAAGAAAATGAAGGACAAATACATGATCATTTCAATAGATGAAGGAAAAGCATTTGACAATATTCAATATGCATTCATGATAAAGACTTTGAACTAACTGGGTATAGAGGAAAACTACCTCAACATGTTGGAGGCCACATATGACATCATTGTCAACAGTAAGGAATTGAAAGCTTTTTCTCTAAGATCAGAAACACAGTGATGCCCACTTTTATTCATCATGGTTCTGGAAGCCTTAGCCAGAGCAATTAGGCAAGAAAAAGCAATAGGAGTAATTTTAAATCAGTCTGTGTACCATAGCTTCATCTTGAGAATGAACCAGTAAGATAGAAAAAAATAATTGTGGCTGCTGGGAGAATTGTGATCATCTTTGGGGCCCAATGTCATCATTACTCAGGGAAGGGTAGGCCTATGAAGCACATAGTCACTTCTCCTCCACATGGACGATGCTCCAGGGCCCTGAGCCAGAGGACCAAAGTCTGAAAAGTGGTCTTAGAACACCATAGAATGTGTTCTTGGGAAAGCTGAAAATATAGGATCCAACTGTCATGTTACAGAGGATACTTCTCCAGACTCATAATCCAGGAATATCCCCACACTAAGGGGTCTTTCTTTTAGAGTAAGACGAGTTTCTGGGGAGGTGAGAGCCCAGTATTCCCCGTCATAGAACCTGATGGCCCAGAAACCATTCCCTGGGGACATTGTGACCCTCCCCTTCTTTTTTACATTATCCCACAAATTCACAGGTCCCAGGACTGCATGTGCCCAACCTCTACCTCCCAGTGGCATTTCCCTGAGCTGATGTCCTGCTGACCCAGCACACAGGGAAGGGAGTCAAATCTCTGCAAGGAACTGGGTAGATCCTGACAAGTCTCTTGCCAGGTTACTCGCTTCCCATCTTCAGAACGGAGGAGGGCAGGATGGGCAGTGGCTGCATTCAGAGTCACATTTACTGCAAAGACAAATGAACCATCATATTTCCTGGAAAATTCTGTTGCCTGGGCCCAAGGGTCCCCATCCTGTGAGGGCTTCTCTGGTTCCGGGCAGACCCAGCGCTCCTCCACTCATCCTCCCCTGACAGTGCCTCCAAAGGAGCAGGGTCCCTCTGTACCACCACACACTCACCAGCTTTCGGTTCTTCTTTCATCCAAACTGCAAGAAACATATCAACATGAAAACCCACCACCTGAAAGATAAAGCTCCTGTCCTCCCAGAATATCTGAGTATGAATTCCGAAGCATTAATTCAGGAATGAAAGCAGCAATGGAAATATTTGTTCATGTACTTGCACCTCTTTTCACAGCCCGCTGAGTTATATCTGACTTGAAGAACTGACTCATCCTTATGTTCTTCATCTGACTTTTGTATCTGGTAAGTGTCTTTAACCTATTTAGAATATTGGAAAGAAATAAAGAATCTACCTGTATAGCCAAATACATGTTTTTGCTATGGTTTCCTCATCCTTTATCTATCAAAGCATACTGTGAGATACAATATATTTAAAAAGCTGTTATTTGTCTTTCTCTTACTGGATTATTTCACTTAGCATAATAATCTCTAGGTCCATCCATGCTGTAGAAAAACGTAGAGGTTTTATTTTTTACTGCTGTGCAGTATTCCAGAAATACAATATGATTTCACTTATATATGGCATCTAATGAACAAAATAAACTATCAAACAAAATAAAAATAGAGGCATGGATACATGGAATACTGACAGTTCTCAGCATGGAAGGGGGGGAATGGATGAAAGGAGGTAAAGGGATTAATTAAAGAACATTATGCAGAACCCACAGACACAGACAACAGTGTGGTGATGGCCAGAAGGAAGGGGGAGTGGGGCTGAGTGGAGATGAGCAATGAGAGGGGGAATGGGACATCTGTAATAGTGTCACCAATAAAAGTAAAGTTAAATAAAACCACTAAAATTTAATATTCCAAACATGTTATTATCTGTTAAAATATTGAGTAATCTATTGATTTCATAAAATGTACGTTTTGTAGTTTCTTTGATTTTCAATATATTTTATTGCACACTCTTCAATGTGTTAACACTCTACAGTGTTAAGATATATTTGATAATAGCATTATTTTTCAACAGTGTCCATGGCACTCACCAGCATATGATTTAGTCCCAGCTGCAAAAGAACAAAAGAGAAAATCATTTTTTTTCTTTTCTTTTGTGTTTTCTCTCATTGTCTCTTCCATTTATGTCTGTTTTTGTCATATTTCTTCTTTTGAATCATTTGGACCTTCTCTTTCTCTACTATATTCTCATATTCCATTTTTTCAAACATGATGATAAAACTTAGGTGAGGATAGCTAGAAATAGGAAAGCAACTAAAGGTGGGAGGGGAGGAGGACAAGTGGAAGAAGTGTGGCTAAAATAAAGACAGGAAGGAAGCAGGAGATGGGGAAGAACTTGTGGCTTGAACTTTAGAGAAAATTATTGAAGTTTAGAAAGATAGTGCTTTAAATGCTTTTTTTCTGACTAAAGTATATTTTATTGTATTACTGTACCCTATTCTACTACTATAGGGTAGAATCAAACAAAGACAGAAGATTGAAAGCTTTGAGAGATAAGCATAACTCAATTGAGCCTTCCTCCCATCACCCAATTGCAGGAGCAAGATTAATTAAGATCAGAAATAACATCATGAGAGAAAGTAGATATGGCTTCCTGTGCTATAAATAATACCAATCATTTGTCTTTCATTGAAGCTTGTACCTTTTTTCATAATAAAATGCAAGCACACTCACATGCACAAGACAGATATTTTTTAAGGTAATGAGGAGAATACAGTACAAGCGTTTTCTGACCAAAACTGCATCTGTAGCACTCACTAGTCATATGAATCCTGCCACACACATTAAAGAGATATATTCCCAAATACCATTCAATCTGAAAACAAAATAAAATATTATTAGAAAAGATGAATATTATATTTTCAGAAACATCTTAGGATGTGAGCTTCTCAAGTCATTTACAGAAAAAAAACTAAAATTTATATATATATATATATATATATATATATATATATATATATAGTGTGTGTGTGTGTGTGAAAAAATTCTTCTATATTCATAAAGTATTTGCATTTTGTAGAATTATCTACTATGCCAGTGGTCGGCAAACTGCGGCTCACAAGCCACATGCAGCTCTTTGGCCCCTTGAGTGTGGCTCTTCCACAAAATACCACGTGCGGGCGCGCACGTACAGTGCGATTGAAACTTTGTGGCCCATGCGCAGAAGTCGGTTTTTGGCCTGGGTGAGTCTATTTTGAAGAAGTACTGTTGATATTTGGCTCTGTTGACTAATGAGTTTGCCGACCACTGTACTATGCCAATAAAATGCATAAATATAAAGAATAAACCCTATGGTGGGTAGAAAATAGCCCCAGGAAATTTTGTGTAAAATATTTGTATTCTTGTGAACCCTTAGGTAATATGATTAAGGGCATTGGATGACTGAGCCTCATTTTACATTTGACCAAAGAATGACATCAGAATTTACACATTTCTGATAGGACAGTGGATGGAGGAACTTAGCAAGTTTGCTGACTACTGCCATCTCCGAAGGTTTGGGGAAGTATCAATTACATAGAAATAGGCTCTAATACATGGCAGACATACAGCGAGAGAGAGAGAGAGAGAGAGAGAGAGAGAGAGAGAGAGAGAGAGAGAGAGGAAGAGAGAGAGAAAGAGAGAGAAGGAGGGAGGGATAGAGAGAGAGATTAGAAACTTTGAGTACATCAATCTAAAGCTCTTATAAACTAATGCTTATAAGGGAGAAGTGAACAATATGGAATGAAAAACAAAGAAATAGCAAAGAATGGAACATAAATGGAGAGAACTTAATATAGGAGAAGTCCATACATAAAAGTAGTTAAAAAGGAGAAAATTTATTAAATCAAGAAAAACAACTTAGTAATATTAGTATGGTGACTCCCTTTAAAATGTTCTTAATCCCTTAATACTTGATATTATTTAAAGTTTTATTATTTGACTAAAGGCCCAGTGCACTAAATTCATGCACTGGGGTGGGAGGTAGAATCCCTCAGCCCAGCCTGCACCTTCTCGCAGCCCAGGAGCCCTCGGGGATGTCCGACTGCCAGCATTAAACCTCTTCCCCCTGGTGGTCAGTGCGCATCATAGCAATCGGTTGTTCTGGTTGTTCCACCATAACGGTAACTTTTGCTTTTATTATATAGATTAGTCAGTTCTTATTATTGCAGTAGCTATGTGGTATAAAGTTGCTTAAAGCACTGAATTAGAGAACACTGAACCACTGCTCCTAAGCAAATGTGGGGTTAGTTTCCAGACACATCTAATCACAATATTTTTGTCTATCTGTGAACAAAACCTACCTGTATTTGCATTTCTATTTTAATTTATGCCTAAATGAGCTCATGTAAAGAAAATCACTTGAAAGAAAAAGAATTGAGGTACTGACAGTGGAAGATTTAAAAATCAAACAACCTGTCTTTGTTGGAAAAAATTCATACATCAGAAATATTAAATGTACAAAACTTATGCAGTAAGTTGTTAATAAAATTATATTGACAGATGGATCTGTCCACATTGATTGCAACAGTAGGAGAAATCAGAGGTAGTATGGGAGAAACTGAATGACAAATGATGAGGCAAACTTCATCTGAGAAGATAACAAAGCAAAATGATAAAAATGTATATGTTAATTAAAAACATGATCATTGAGAGTAGAAGGCAAAAATAAAGAAAAAAATGAAAGAATGAAATACACAGTGAAATGTGTTAATTGGACTTGCCTTTTTGTTGTCCATTCTTACCTGAAAAATAAAAGAAAGAACCAGTTCATTAAGAATGAGAGCACAATGTTAGGAAGGAGAATAAAAATTTGAAACCCTTTTATAGTTTGCTCCATGGTATAAATTGATCTATATCTCTGATTCATCAAACAGAGACAAAACTCTTTTACTTTCTCACACCTCTTGGTGCAAAAGGAATTAACACAATAATACAAGATAGCACAATGGGAGGAGATAAACTTGAGCATCTTCTGAGATAAACTGAATCAATCATTTGTGTTTCATTGGGCTTTCCTTTTTTTTAAATAAAGTGCAAACACTCTCACATATATGAGATAGATACTTAAAAAGCATATTTTTAATACTTTTTGTGCTTGTTTTTAAATGTTTTTTGGCTGCTACTAAATTTATGTATACATTAAAACACCCATCTGTCCATGACCATTTCTGTAGCTATTGTCATATGAATCCTTCGTTGTAGATTAAAGAGATATATTACTAAATTTCATTCCTTTTTGAAAAAAATTTATAATTAAAAAATATCAGTAGGAAGAGAAGGATGCTAAACCTTTAATGATTATATTAATGTTGTATGAAAAAAATATTTTAGATATATCTTAGGGTAACTTTTCATGCTATGAAATTAAAACTTTGTAATTGAGATATACTATTAATGACATTTTATTAAGTTATAATGACTTTCTACAAACATAAAATAATTTCATTTTGAAAAACTAATGATTTTGTCAATGGAAATTAAAAAAAAAAGTAAAAGCACAATGGCGGGAAAGAAAAAGGAAGAAACCTGTAAAATTATGCAAAATATTTGTATACTGCCAAAAACTTGGGTTATATAATCAAAGGCAATGGAACAGTGATCCTTGAGTTCACTCTCCAGCAATGAATGACTTCTGAATTTACATGTTATTTGACAGAACAATGAAAGTTTGGAGTCTTCTCCCATTTAATAAAATTTGGGGAATTATTGATAGTATAGTAATGGCCCTGTCAACTTGAATACTTAAAAAGGTCCCAACTTAAAGGACATTTTCTAGAAATATATGAATGGTAACCATGTGCCTATTTTCCTAAGCTCCTTCATCTGACAATATTCATCATGTAACTATGACAAGTCCTTGGAAGACAGATGAAGACAATATTGTAGGGAAAGAAAGGTATGGAACCAAGTAGGGTGCAATGATAATGATGGAAGATAACAAAATAGAAATGGAGATAAGTTAATAAGAAACATGTTAATATCCAAAAATGGAGGTTGGAAAATTGTACATCCAGGAGAAGGGGAGCCAACATATAGAGAAAAAGACAGGGAATGGCAAATATACCAAGAAATAAGTCAAAGAGTTTTTGGATATAGGGTTGTCAGAAAAATATATGAAATGATTTCTTAAGATCATCTGGCAAATAAAATAAAAATATCTGTGTAGCAAAGATGGTGCTGCTCAGTGGTTGAGCATCAACCTATGAACCGGGAGGCCACAATTTGATTCCCTATAAGAGCACATGCCCCAGTTTCAGGCTCAATCCCCAGTAGGCGACATGCAGGAGGCAAATCAATGATTCTCTCTCTCTGATGTTTCTATCTACCTCTCTATCCCTCTACCTACCTCTCCAAAATAAATAAAAATAAAATAAATATTTGAGTAAACACTGTGGAAAACAAGCATAAAGAATATTGGTTCTTTGAAAAAATTGAACATAATATTAAACATATTGGAATGTAGATAAACATATACACATGTATGCATCATGCACACAAAATAAAGATACCAACAGTGGCAGATGGCTACTCTCTTTTATTTAGAGAATATTCTACCAAAAAAAAGTTTAAATGAGTTAATTTACTAAATTGAGAAAAAAATATTAGGAATAGTAATCCTGGTACTTACCTTTTCAAAATGTACCTGGCTGCTTTAAATATTACTTAGATTTTTATTACCCAGTGTGCTTGCTTTAATATGGTTTTTGGCTGCTACTAAATTTATGTACTCAATTCTCATTTTTGCTATAGCTCTGTTGTATAACATAGCCCCAAACACCAAAACAGAATCTTGAGGCATTTCTGCTTGAGAAAATACAGTTAGGTTCCTGAGTGCCCTTATTCAAAACAATTTCTTTTCTTAATCTATGAATACAGAACCTTGTTTTATGTCGGTTTCTATTTCAATTCATGCCCAAATGAAGCTCATCTTCATTAAATCTCAGGAAAGGAAAGATATAAAGTAGTAAATATAAGTAAAGCGAGTTCTAAGTCCAATGAACTAGGCATTTGTTGGACTAAATGTTCACACCAGTCACTGAAAATGCCAATGACTCAGAGGTATATGTTAATAAAATGTACCTGGCAGAAAGCTGCATTCTTATAGATTGAAGAGACAGCACAATTCAAATCACGACTAATGGGTAGAATTTTTAAAAAATGACAACATTCAGTTAGAAGATAAGACAAAGTCATGTAAAATATGCATATGTTGGACTTGAGGAAGATGATCATTGACAGTTGAAGGCAAAGGAACAATTAACAGATGAAACCAAGAAGAGGTACACAGGAAAATACATTAATGGAACTTATACTTTTCCTGCAAACTTATCAATAAAATAAAAGGAAAAAGACCCTAATCTATTTATTAAAACTGAGGGCAGAATGTCAGGAAGGGAGAAGGACAAAAATGGAAACACTTCCATAGTCTCCTTTGTGGTTCAAACTGACCCCCATGTCTGATAATTAGAAGCCTAAGCTCCAGAAGCCTTCTCATTGGAGGAAATGTTTTGCTTCCATCCATCTCTCAATGACAAAGGAACTAACAGTAGAAGTGATACCATAAGAAGAGGAAGTGAGGATTTTCTCTGTGTAAACAACATTCATCATTAGTCTTATATTGGGCCTTCTACATTTTTCTGAATAAATTTAAAACATACACAAGATAATTACTTAAAAACAGATGAGAAAGCAAAGAGTAAAAGCACCCATTTGTCCCAAACTGTGTTGCAGTAGTCAAATGAAGCCTGTTAAATTCATGAAAGAAAAATATTCCTAAACTCCATTCCCTCTGAAAATAAGTATACATCTGAAAAATATCAATAGGAAAATTAAAATGTTAAACTTTTAATGATTATATTGTCCCATAAAAGACTTTTCTATTATATTTTAATTTGATTGCTCCTTATAGTATTCACATAAAAATTCAGATTTGATAGGTATATTATCATTGAACTTTCTTTGTGATATACAATCCTTCCTATAAGCATTTTAAAGAGATTGAAGTTTGCATAATTAATATGTTTAATTATGAGTTTGGTAATACAAACTCAAAGAAAAAAGAACAAATTGTATGTTTAGAAAAAAAAGAGAAAAAAATTGTAAAGTATTTGTATATATGGGGTCACTTTGGAATATATACAAGAACTGTGGGAGAATGAGACTCAAGTTCATACTTTGTCAATGAATGACATCAGATTTACGAAGCCTTTCAAGAACAAAGC
This sequence comes from Myotis myotis, assembly GCF_014108235.1. Classification (NCBI taxonomy): domain Eukaryota; kingdom Metazoa; phylum Chordata; class Mammalia; order Chiroptera; family Vespertilionidae; genus Myotis; species Myotis myotis. Next base: position 45,858 of record NW_023416331.1, on the reverse strand, counting down.
ATGTGAATCTTCCATTGGGAAGTTTGGACTTTCTCATCTCACATATTTGAATACACAACTGATATTCTATTTTGGAAACCATGTGCTTATCACCCTAATTCCCTTCATCTCACCAAATGCTTAGTAAAATTATTGCAAGTCTCTGGAAAAAAAGAGAAAAACAACAGGGAAAAAAATGCTATAAAATGGGGGGGAGGGTGAAAAATTAGGAAAGAATGAAATGTGTAGGCAAATTAAATGGAGAGAAATTAACATGGGACAAGTTCATAACCAAAATATTGGGGTGAAAACAGTAGACTTCAAGGAAAAAAGCAGGGCAACTGATGGCAGATAGAGTAAAAGGCAAAGAATATAAAAGACACCCAGAAAGCAATCAATTTAAAGGGGTTTGGGAGTAACAAATTGTCCCCAAAATTGCCAATTTTTTCTGAGGTCTTTCTGAAAAACAAAAAGAAAAGATCAATGCAAATATTATGCCAAAGTGGCATGGAGGATATCCCAATTAAATCTATCAGGAGGCACATAAACACACAAATACATTGTACACACACACACACACACACGTATACACACACACACACACACACACACAGGCAGAGAGCTTTTTTGTCCAGAGAACATTTTGGAAAAAAAAAATTGTAAATAAGCATACTAGAAGAGAATTTACTGAACTGAGAAAACATTTAGAAACATTATCTCTGTTATTATGTTTTAAAATAATCTTATTTATTTTAACATTATTCTTTTATTGTTTTGTTTGTTTAGTATATTCTTTGCTGTTCTTATATCATATAAATTCTTGTTATTGTGGTAGCTGTGTTGCATAAAGCAGCCACTAACATGAATTAAAGGTTCTGGAACTCTTTCTTAAGAAAATAAAAGGATAAAAATAAAAGTTAAGTTTCTAGGCAGCTCTATTTACAGCACTTATGTCCATGAATTAATTCATAACATACCTTTATTCTATTTAAATTTGCATTTTAAGTCATGCCTGAATGAAACTTAAGTAAACCACAAATGAAAGGAAAGTGAGTTTTAAATGGCAGTGGATGGATTTCAAAATCACGTGACCTAAGCCTTTCTTGGAAATAGTCAGACATCACAAATTTTTAAAATACCAAAACTGCACAGGTATATTATTAATAAATTTGCTTAACAGACAAGATTGAGTCTGCATTGATTGCAACAACAGCACAAATGAAAGAGGTTGTGATAGGAGACAATGAATCACAAATTGAAAAAAATAAGAAAAAATTAAGTGAAAAGATGTGTCTGGTGGAGTTGAGGAAGGTGACCGACAGTTGAGGACATAGGTACAAGAAAGGATGAAACAACAAGTAAGGACAGGATAGTAGATTCCTGCCTTTCCTTTTTCCTGGTCACTCTTATCTAGAAAATGAAGGGGAGAGAGAAAATAATTCACTCAGAATGAAGGCACAATATCAAGAAGGAGTAGGACAGAAATTTGAAACCCTTTCATAGTTTACTCCCTGGTTAAAATTGAAGGATATTTTTGAGACTTGGAGACATAAGGTTCCAAAGGACATCTCAGCTGTTAGCGACAAGGTTGGATTACATCTTCCACATCTTGGTGGAAAATAAGCAAATACAGGAAATGGCACAGGAAGAGAAAGTAAAATAGGACTTCTTTGGGGAAAACCTGTGTTCTTTACTCATTTATTTTTTTTGGTACTTTTCCTTTTTTCCTGAATAAAATGCAGGCATGCATGCACACATGAGGCAGGTACTTATATCATGAGGAAGCATACAGTAAAGGAACCCACGCATCCAAAAGTGTAACTGGAGCAGCATAGAAAGCTTGCACCATCATTAAAGGGATACATTGCTGAATTTCATTTAATCTGTAAACAAAAATAAAACTGAAAAATATTATTATTAAATGAAGGATGTTAAACTTTTATGATTCTATTAGCATTGTATGAAAAATCTTAGTAGTCCCTGAGACTATAGCTTCTCATGTCATTCACATAAAATTTCAAAATTGAGAAATACATTATAAATGACTTTTCTTACTATAAGTTCCTATATAAATATATAAAAAGAATTGCAGTGTACCCAATTAATAAGTAGATCAATAAAATGCAAAAAGACAGAACAATTACTATGTTATTAAAGAATATAAACCAAGAAAATTTTTCCAAAAATATGCATGTACTTGGGAACACTTAGGAAATATGATCAAAGACAATGAATGGAGTATGAGCCTAAAGCAAATACTAGAAATATGAATGATATCTGAATGTACACAGTCTTTGAAACAACAGTAGATGGAGAAATTTTACTCAGCAAGTTTGGGATCTTATCGCATACTAGGAGCCCAGCATGAAATCATGTGGCGCCACCCACCCTCCGGTCCAGCCCTGTCTCCCTCCCCGGGCCCCACAGCAGCTGCGCTGCTGCTGGTCCCCTGCCTCTCTCTCCAGTCCTTAAAGCAGCTGTGGCTGCTGCTGATCAGGCCCTCCCCCAGCGCAGGTGCACGGAGGCCCCTGCCACCTCTTCCTCAATGCTGCACTTGAAACCTCCTCATGTCCAGTTAGCAATTACAGTGCCTCAGTCAATTAACATATTTCTCTATTATATATATGTGTGTGTGTGTATATATATATATATATATATATATATATATATATATATATATAACTTAATGAATGGACAGTTTCCAGAAAAAAATATAGAATGTAAACCATATACCCATAAGTCTCATCTCCTTGGTCTTACAAACTTCACAATGAAACTCTGTCAAGATTCTGGGTGATAGAAGATGAATTTTATAGAGAAGTAACATAAAATGGAAAAAGTATGAATGGGAAAGAATGGAAGGTAGAAAAACAGAAATGGAGAGGAGTTCATAAACAAAACCACTGGTAGAGAAAAATAGATGTCCAGGAGAGAGAAAGCCAACAAATGGCATGTAGATAAAAAACAAACAAACAAGGAAAAAATAGAGAATATTAAAAGACACCATGGAAGTGGTTATTTAAATGTTTTTGGAGTAAAAGATTGGCAGAGAAATTTACCAATTCTTTTGCAGATATCATCTGAAAAATAAAATGGAAAAAAATCCATATAAATATTATGAAACAGGAACACAAGGAAAATTTAAACTAGTGAAAAGTTCCCATGTAATGGTAAATGTACCAGGATGTACACACACACACACACACACACACACACACACACACACCAAAGTAAATGAAAGCTACCTTTTGCCCTGAGAATATTGTTCAAAAATTAAAAGGAATGAATCTACTAAATTGAGAAAAATTGCAGGAATATAAGTTCCAGTAGTTACTTTATAAAAACATTTTGATCTCTTTTGACATTACTGAGGCTTTTATTACTCATTTTCTTAGATTTAATGTAATTTTGTTTTTTGCTAAATATATATCATCAATTCTCATTGTGGCAGCTATATTGCATAAAGTAATCACAAATGTGAATTAGCAAATACTGAATCATGGCTTCCAGAAAAAAAGAACACAGGATTTGGTTTTTGGTGCCTCTACTCACATTTTTGTCAAGCAATAAATATAAAACATTGTTTATTGTGAATTTCTATTTTAGCACATACCAAAAGGAGGTTCACCTTATCTTAATCTCTTCTCCAAAAAAAAAAAAAAAAATGCAAACACCAACCAATACACAAGCGATTTACTTAAAAAAAGATGAAGGGGCAAAGAGAAAAGGCAGCCATTTGTCTAAACCTGTGCCTATAGCAGTAGTTATATGAACATTCCTACATGCAATAAAGAGATATTTTTTTAAATTCCATTCCCTCTGAAAACAAAAATAGAACCAGAAACATGTTATTAGAAAAAGAGGACATTAAACAATTTTTGTTGTTAATCCTCATCCCAGCATATTTTTGGAGAGAGTGAAAGAGAGGCAGAGAATGGAGGAGAGAGAGAGAGAAATATTGATGTGAGAGAGACACATCAACTGGTTGCCTCTGGCAGGCACCTTGGCCAGGGCCAGGGATTGAACCTGCAACCCAGGTACATGCCCTTGACTAGGAATCAAACCTGCTATCCTCAATGTGCGGCCAACATGCTAACCACTGAGAAACACCAGCCAGGACTAGGACATTATACTTTTAATGATTATATTGGTATTTTATTAAAATATCTTTTGGAAACATTGAAGGATAATACCTTTTTGTGTCACTCACATTAAAAATACAGAATTGAGCCAAGTCAGAGTGACTCAGTTGGTTGAACTATATACTATGTACTGCAAGGTTGCTGGTTTGATTCCTGGTCAGGGTACATGCCTGGGTTGCTGGTTAAATCCCCTGTTGGGGAATGAAAGGAGGGCAAATGATCCATGTTTCTCTCACACACAGATAAATCTTTCTCTCTATTTCTCTCCTTTCTTCTCTCTAAGCATGTACTCAGGGGAAGATTTTTTAAAAAAAATTCAAAATAGATATATTATCACTAACATTTTCTTAAGATATAAACACTTTCTACAAATATTTACAATGGATTGCAGTTTGACAAGTTGATTATTGTGTCAATAAAATGTTTTAAATGAAGTCAAAATACTATTGTTAAAAATAGAATTTCAGGAAAAATCACATGAAATATTTTTATACCTGGTAACACTTAAGTAATATATACAGGGGCAAATACCCCTCAAATTTACAGTTGACCAATGAATGATATCAGAGGTTAAAGAGACTTTTGAATGGGGAGAGGAATGTGGGAGAAGTCCATAAGCAAAGTTTTGACTGACAATGCTAGACATTTAGAAGAGGTGTGAATCTTCCGTCCTGCCTCAGAGTTTGCATTAAATGGTCCCTTGAACTTGGAAAAAAAAAAAAGGCAGAGGTCCTAATTTAATGGATATTTTACAGACAGTATAATAGAGTGGAAATCATGTGCCCGTTAGCCTTTTTTCTTCACCTCACAAGATGTATAGTGGAAAATGTGGCAAGTCTCTGGAAAGCAGAAGAAATCAAAGTTCATAGGGAAAGACAGATATGAGATAGAAAAAGAAGAAATGGGAAGATAGGAAGTTATGAAAACTAAATAGAGGGAAATTCAAATGTGATAATTATATCAACAAAATAATTGAGGAAGGAGCAGTAGACTTAAAAAAAAAAAAAAAAGGTGAGCCAATGAATGCCATATAGGGAAAAAGGCATCAAGTAAACAGTTTGTTAGGGTATGGGAATTAAATTAATTAATTTACCAACTTGTTCCTGAAGACTGTCTGAAAAATAACAGTAAAAGAAATTGTAAATATTGTGGGGAAAAATTGTGAATAAAAATCAATTTATTGTAAAGTACTCATGCAAAATTAAACTTTGGCAAATGCAGATGAACACACAACACACACACATAGAAACAGTGGCTGAAAGCTTTCATTTTCTCAGAAACTATGGTTTCAAATTTTAAGCGAGAAAACATCTGCATATAGTGAATTAAGAAGAAAATAAGATTGAGGAATAAAGTTCTGTTAGTTACCTTATAAAAATATTCCTATATTTTTGACATTTTTATAACTTTTTTTTGGTTTGTTAGTTTTACCAAGATCTTTGGTACTATATATAATATAGGATGAGGCAAAAGTAAATTTACAGTTTTTCATTAAATAAAACAATAATTAATAAATAAATAATAATACAAGAATAAATTCTGTTTTGTGTATTCACAACTTTAACCTACCTTTGACTCTGCTTGTACTCATGTCTTATGTTTGCAATAGCCATGATGCATATTATAGTTGAAAAAAATATTAATCTGTATAATACTGAACCAGTTTTTCTAGAGAAAATCTGGCTTAGGTTAGTAGACATTTAGGAGAAGTGAAAAGCAATGAATAGCATATCAATACAAAGGCAAGAAATGTTAGAGACATTAAGAAAACAGTAATTTTAAATTGTTTGATAGGAAAGGGATGTCAGGACCAATTTACCAAAGTTCGTCTGAAGTTTGTCTGAAAAATGAAATGGAAAGGAATTGTAAATATTGTGGGAAGCAAATGTGAATACAATTCAAATTTATTGTAAAAACACTCATACAAAATTAAGCTTGTCACCTTGCAGATAAACACACAACACACACAAAGGAACAGTGGCTGAAAGCTCTCATTTGCTCAGAGAATATTGTTCCACAAGTTAAAGGGAGAAAGGACTGAATATAGTTAATTAAGAAAAAGCATTTTGCAATACAGTTTTGTTAATTATCTTATAAAAATACTCTTAATTTTTTGATAATTTTTTTGGTTTGTTAGCTTTAACAAGTCTTTGCTACTCAATATATATTTAAAGTGGAGTAAAAGTAAATCTACAGCTGTTTATTAAATAATCTAATATAATAATAGAGGGATACGCAAATTAGCCATGACGCCATAACGTCACAACCAGTCTACAAGCTGTGGAGAGCTACAGGAGGGCAGGGCAGCGAGCTGAGCGATGGCGAACCACCAGCGGCGGTGGGCGGGCGGCCAGCTGAGGCAAGCAGCAGCAAGCTACTCGTGCACAGATTTGTGCGCAGGACTACTAATATAGTAATAAATAAATAATAATGCAACAGTATACTCTGAGTTTCATGTACTCACAATTGTAAACCTACATTTGACCCTACCTGTATCCATGTCGTATGTTCGCAATAGTTATGCCATGTATTATAGTTGCAACAATAATTGATTTGGATAATATTGAACCCCTGACTCAAGAGGAAATCTCTGTTAGGTTAGAAGACATGATGGACAAGTGCTAAGCAATGGCATATCAATACGTAGCAGGAAATGTTAGAGACATTAAGAAAACAGTAATTTTAAATTTTTTGATAGGAAAGGGACGCCAGGACCAATTTACCAAAGTTCTTCTGAAGTTTGTCTGAAAAATGAAATGGAAAGAAATTTTAAATATTGTGGGAAGCAAATGTGAATACAATTCAAATTTATTGTAAAAACACTCATACAAAATTAAGCTTGTCACATTGCAGATAAACACACAACACACACAAAGGAACAGTGGTTGAAAGCTATCATTTGCTCAGAGAATATTGTTCCACAATTTAAAGGGAGAAAGGACTGAATATAGTTAATTAAGAAAAAGCATTTTGGAATAGAATTTTGCTAGTTATCTTATAAAAATACTCTTAATTTTTTCTTTTACTTTTTTATACATTTTTTGGTTTGTTAACTTTAACAAGTGCTTTGCTACTCAATATATATTTAAAATGGAGCAAAAGTAAATCTGCAGCTGTTCATTAAGTAATATAGTAATAAATAAATAATAATGCAAGAATATACTCTGAATTTCATGTACTCAAAACTGTAAACCTACATTTGACCCTGCCTATTTCCAGGTCTTATGTTTGCAATAGTCATGCCATGCATTATAGTTGCAACAAAAATTGATTTGAATAATATTGAACCCCTGATTCAAGAGGAAACCTCTGTTAGGTTAGAAGACATCAGGGACAAGTGTTAAGCAATGAATGGCATATCAATACAAAGGCAGGAAATATTAGAGACATCAGGAAAGCAGTCATTTTAAAGTGTTTGGGAGTAAAGGGATGTCAGAACCAATTTACCAAAGTCCTTCTGAAGTTTGTCTGAAAAATGAAATGGAAAGAAATTGTGAATATTGTGGGAAGCAAATGTGAATACAATTTGTCACATTGCAGATAAACAAACAACACACACAAAGGAACAGTGGCTGAAAGCTCTCAGTTGTTCAGAGAATATTGTTCCACAATTCAAAGGGAGAAAGGACTGAATATAGTGAATTGATTAAAAAAATTAGAATAAAGTTTTTATTTATCTTATAAAAATACTCTTAATTTATTTTGACTTTTACAATTTTGTTTTGTTTTGTTAGCTTTAACAAAATTTTTGCTACTCAATATATAGTATATACAAGGTGGGGCAATAGTAAATCTACAGCTATCCATTAAATAATATAGTAATCTATATTAATAAAAGTATAATATGCTAATTAGACTGGACAACCAAACGACCTTCTGGACATTCTTCCAGACGACCTTCCAGATGAAGCCACAAGGGCTTCAAGGGCTGAACCCCTTGCATGATTTTCTTACATTGGGCCTCTAGTTAAAAAATAATAATGCAAGAATATACTCTGAGTATCATGTACACACAACTATAAACCTACTTTTCCCTCTTCCCCTTACTCATGTCTTATGTTTGAAATAGCTATGCTGAGTTTTACAGTTACAGCAATAATTGATTTGGATAATATCAAACCCCTGGTTCAAGAGGAAATCTGTGTTAAGTTAGAAGACATCAGGGTCAAGTGCTAAGCAAGGAATGTCATATCAATAAAAAGGCAAGAAATGTTAGAGACATCAGGAAGGCAGTCATTGAAAAGTGTTTGGGATTAAAGGGATATAGAACCAATTTACCAAAGTTCTTCTGGAGTTTGTCTGAAAAATGAAAGGGAGAAAATGTTATTTATGAGAAAGAAACCCAAAGACATTTCTGCAATATTGAAAAATAAGTACATAAAAGTAACTAAGGATTCAGATAAACACACACACACACGTACACGTGCACACACATACTTGCAGGCACCCAACAGTGGCTGAAAGCTCCCTTTTGAGGAAATTAAAAGGTGAAAAAGGAATTCATGAATTGAGAAAATTATAAGAATATTAGTTATGATAATTGCCTTATTAAATTTTTGTGATTTTTTTTTACCTTACTTAGTCTTTTATTATTAACATTTTAACTCTTTTTTCTTTTTAAATCTTTTTAAATTAAATTTTGGGATGGCATTGGTCTATAAAATTATATGTTGCTAATAATGCAATTAATTCTATGATACATCATTAGTGTATCACATTGTGTGCTTATCGTCCAAAGTCAAATCTTGTTCCTTCCCTATTTCTTTGATCACCATTATCATTTACTATCCACCATTTTCCTTTGGTGACCATCATAATGTTGTCTGTGTCTGTGGGGATGTTTTTGTTTGTTTTATCTTTATTGTTGAAAATATTACAGATTTTCTATTTTATTTCCCCATTGACCACTTCCACCTTGCTCCTGGTCCCCCAAACCCACCAGATTCCCAGGCCCTCAATGCACTATTGTCTCTGTCCATGGGTTATGCATATATGCATTTTATGCATACAATTCTTTGGTTAATCTTTTCCCTTTGGAGATTCCTTAGTCTGTTCTATGCTTTCATGTCTCTCTGAGGTGTTTTTTGTTTGTTTGTTTTTTCTTATTTAATCATTTGTTGCTTTCAGTTTTATATGCTCTGTATGAGTGAAACCATATGGTTCTTGACTTTTTCTATTGGACTTATTTTTATCAGCATGCTATCCTCAAGAGCCATCCATGTTGTCACAAATGGCAGTATTTCATCTCCTCAAGAAGACATATAAATGGCCTCACATATTTGAAAAGATGCTCAACTTCACCAGCTCTTAGGGAAATGCAAATAAAAACTATAATGAGATACCACCTCACACCTGTTAGAATGGCTATTATCAACAAGACTAGTAATAACAAGTGTTGGAGAGGTTGGGGAGAAAAAGGAACCCTCATTCAATGCTGGTGGAAATGTAAACTGACACAACCACTATGAAAAACAATATGGAACTTCCTTGGAAAATTAATAATACAGTTTTCAAATGAACCTACAAACCCTTTTATGGATACCTACCCTAAAATTTTGAAAATATTTATTTCCAAGCATATATGCACTCCTGTGTTCATTGCAGCATTTTTCATGGTGACCAAAACAAAGAAGCAAGCCATTTGTCCTTCCATACATGATTGGCTAAAGAAGAAGTGTACCTACATACAATGGAATCCTACTCAACCACAAGGAAGATTTTAACTTTAATAAGAGCTCTGTCTGTGGCTAAATATATAGTCAACTAGTGAACTGGTGCACGAATTCATGCACATTGAAAGAACATTAATTAGAAGAAATATTTTAATATCGCTATTCACCCTTTCTCTATAATAGAAGTGTCAACTAAATTCATGACCCACAATGACAGATGGAAACACATGCATGCAATTGGCGCCAGTGAGAGCTTTAAAAGTATTGTGCATGTGTGAGTCAACTTAGCCTTTTATATATACATAGAATAAACTTGCTTAATAAGACCTGCTTTCTGATTTAGCTAAAATTTTTCCAGTCTGGTGAAGCACTCCAACTTCTCTTTCAGGTAATTTTCAGCAACACAGCAGTAAATAGCAACATTACATAGATTATTATTGTAGATCATGCAGGGAGAACAAAGGGTAAAATATTTAACTGTGGTAGTATTTGACTATATTCTTCACAGTGAGAAAACCTGAAGTCATTTTCAAGATCCACCATTTCTCGCTTCTTTTCAGTCGGGTCAAGTTTCTAAGCTTTCTAAATCTCCGTTTTCTAGCTAATGAAAAGAAAATAGGATTCCACCGAGTCTCCTATTCATTTACTCCAGGACTTCTATGAAGATCAAATGAGATGAGGCGTGGGAAAATGCTTCACAGACATTTGGTTAAGTGTGAAATGTTTTCAACTGTGTTCATGGGCTGAAGAAACTGCAAGGGGGCTAGTTGCTATAGAGAGAAAGCCGGGCATTGCTATGTGACATCATTACCCAGAAACCACAGCGACTGTTTCCAGGCTGGGCTGGGCTGTGGACTGCATTTTATGCCATAGGGTTTCAGCAGTGTTGGCTGCAATTTGGTGGGCTGTCACTCCATGGTGGTGGTGGGGCCTGTGTCTCACTTGGGGGAAGCTGAGTGTTGCTTTGTGGGTACCAGGTCCACAGTGCCCTTTCTGTGTGTGTGTCACGGCGGCTCCTCCATTGAGCATCTGTCCCTGGTAGTCAATGTTCATCATAGCGACTGGTCGGAAGGTGGGAAGGACACTTAGCATATAGCCTTTTATATAAATAGATTCTCCTATTATGGAAGCTAGCCATATAAAATTGCCACAAACAATGATTTATAGAATCCAGAATCAATGCTCCTATTGGTTATGCAAGATTAGGTTGAAGTGTTCCTCTCTTCACAATATTTTGTCATTTCACACATAACCTTATTTTAGGTGAGCTTGATTTTAACTCATGCCTGAATAAAGTTTACCATAAAAGCCCTAGCTTGTTTGTCTCAGTGGATAAGGTATAGGCCCACAGACTGAAGGGTCCTGGGTTCTATTTCAGTCAAGGGCATATACCTTGGTTGCAGGCTCCTCCCTGGCCCAGGCAAAGGTAGGGGTGTGTGGAGGAAGCTACCAATCAATGTGTTTCTCTCACATCATTGTTTCTCCATGTCTATCCCTCTGTCTTAAAAGATCAATGGAAAAATATGCTTGGGTAAGGATAAATAAAAAAAATAAAAAAAATAGTGCCCCATAACAAACTCAGCGAAAAGGAAGGGAGAGAAAGTATTAAATGACATTAAGTGGGAGTGGGGGCAAGATACATTGTTGGGCTGAAGCTATGTTGGGCAAAACATTCAGATCAGACACTTTAAATATAGCAAAACTGTACAGGGAAGTAATTACTAAAATTTTCTTGTCAGAAAGGCAATGTTTGTTTTTTGTTTTAATGTTAAATGCAATAAACATTAATATTTAAAGAAAAGCAATTTTCCATAACTAGAGATAAGGAAGGCCACTTCATAATACTAAAGAGATCCATACAACAAGAGGATATAACCCTGAAAAACATATATGCACCCAATGTAGGAGCACCCAAATACATAAAAAAAACTGGAAGATATCAAGGGAGAGATTGACAACAATACAATCATAGTAGGGTACTTTAATACACCACTGACATCACTGGATAAATCCTCTAGACAAAAAATCAACAAACAAACAGCAATCCTAAATGACTCACTAGATCAGATGGACTTAATTGACATCTTCAGAACATTTCACCCCAAAGCCATGGAATATACATTCTTCTCAAGTGCACATGGGACATTTTCAAAAATAGACCACATATTGGGTCACAAGCAAAGTCTCCCCAAATTCAAGAAGATTGAAATCATACCAAGCATCTTCTCAGACCACAATGGCATAATATTAGAAATAAACTACAATAAAAACAACCCCAAACACTCAAAGACTTGGAAGCTGAATAGCATGTTATTAAATATTGAATGGGTTACCAAAAAGATCAAAGAAGAAATAAAAAACATTCTGTAAACTAATGACAATGAAAACACAACAATCCAAAACCTATGGGACACAATGAAAGCAGTCCCGAGAGGGAAGTCTATAGCTCTACAGGCCTACCTCAAAAAACAAGAAAAAATGGTAGTGAATCATCTAACTCTACATCTCAAAGAATTAGAAAGAGAGCAACAAGAAAAACCCAGAGTGAGAAGGAAGGAGATAATAAAGATTAGAACAGAAATAAATGACATAGAGACCAAAACAACAATACATAAAATCAATGAAACCAAGAGCTGGTTCTTTGGAAGGATAAACAAGATTGTTGAACCTCTCGCCAGACTCACCAAGAAGCAAAGATAGAGGACCCAAATAAACAAAATCAGAAATGATAGAGGCTAAATAACCACAGACCCCACAGAAATACAAATGATTGTTAAAAAATACTATGAACAACTCTACTCCAACAAAATAGACAACCTGGAGAAAATGGACATATTCCTAGAAAAACACAACATTCCAAAACTCAATCAGGAAGAATTTAAAAATCTCAATAGGCCGATAACTGTGGAAGAAATTGAAGCAGTCATCAAAAAGCTTCCAGCAAAGAAAAGCCCAGGGCCAGACAGCTTCACAGCGGAGTTATACCAAACATTCAAGGAAAAACTAAAACCTATCCTCCTCAGACTATTCCAAAAAGTTCAAGAGGAAGAAACACTTCCAAGCTCATTCTATGAAGCCAACATCACCCTAATACCAAAACCAGGTAAAGACAACACAATGAAAGAAAATTATAGGCCAATATCCCTCATAAATAGATGCCAAAATCCTCAACAAAATCTTAGCAAATCGGATCCAGCAGTACATCAGAAAGATCAAACATGATGACCAAGTAGGATTTATCCCAGGGATGCAAGGATGGTAAAATATCAGCAAATAAATAAATGTGATACATCACATAAACAAATTGAAAGAAAAAACCCCACATCATCATATCAATTGATGCAGAAAAAGCATTTGACAAAATCCAACACCCATTTTTGATAAAAACTTTCAGCAAGGTGGGAATAGAAGGATCATACCTCAACATAATAAAAGCCATATATGACAGGCCCACAGCCAACATCATACTCAATGGAAAAAAAACTAAAACTATTTCCCCTAAGAACAGGAACAAGACAGGGATTCCCATTCTCACCACTCCTGTTCTACATAGTACTGGAAGTATTAGCCATTGCGATTAGACAAGAAGAAGAAATAAAAGGCATCCAAATTGGAAAAGAAGATGTAAAACTGTCCTTATTCAGAGATGACATGATATTGTATATAGAAAACCCTAAAGACTGCATCAAAAAACTATTAGACATAATAAATGAATTCGGCAAAGTAGCAGGATACTAAATTAATGCCAAGAAATCTGTGGCAGCCCTGACTGATTTGGCTCAGTGGATAGAGCTGTGACCTGCGGACTCAAGGGTCCCAGGTTCGATTCAGGTCAAGGGCATGTACCTTGGTTGCAGGCACTCACCCAGTAGGGAGGTGTGCAGGAGGCAGCTGATCGATGTTTCTCTTTCATTGATGTTTCTAACTCTCTGTCCCTCTCCATTCCTCTCTGCAAAAAATCAATAAAATATATTAAAAAAAAGAAATCTATGGCATTTCTATACACCAATGGTGAACTTACAGAAAGAGAGATTTAAAAAGAAATCCCATTTACCATCACACCAAAAAAATTAAGATACCGAGCAATAAACTTAACTAAAGAGGTAAAAGACCTCTACTCAGAAAACTACAGGACATTGAAAAAAGAGGTAGAGGAAGACATAAACATATGGAAGAACATACCATGTTCTTGGATTGGTAGAATCAACATCATTAAAATGTCCATACTACCCAAAGCAATCTATAAATTCAATGCACTTCCCATTAAAATACCAACTGCATATTTCACAGACATAGAACAAACTCTCCAAAAATTCATCTAGAATAAAAAAAGACCCCGAATAGCTGCAGCAATCCTGAGAAAGAAGTAAGTAGGTGGCATCTCAATACCAGATATCAAGCTGTATTACAAAGCCACTGTTCTCAAAACTGCCTGGTACTGGCACAAGTTCAGGCATATAGGTAAATGGAATAGAATAGAGAGCCCAGAAATCGGCCTGAACCAATATGCTCAATTAATATTTGACAAAGGAGGCAAGAACATACAATGGAGTCAAGACAGTCTCTTCAATAAATGGTGTTGGGAAAATTGGACAGATACATGCAAAAAAAATGAAACTAGACCACCAACTTACACCATACACAAAAATAAACTCGAAATGGATAAAGGACTTAAATGTAAGATGGGAAACCATAAAAATACTAGAACAATCCAAAGGCAACAAAATCTCAGACATAAGCCAAAGCAATTTCTTCACCAATACAGCTCCTAGCGCATTGGAAATTATAGAGAAAATAAACAAATGGGACTACATCAAAATAAAAAGCTTCTGCACAGCAAAAGAACCCATCAACAAAGCAACAAGAAAACCCACTGCATGGGAGAACATATTTGCCAATGTTATCAGTGATAAGGGTGTAATCTCCAACATTTATAGGGAACTCATACAACTTAACAAAAGGAAGATAAACAATCCAATCAAATATGGGCAAAGGACCTAAATAGACACCTTTCAAAAGAGGACATTCAGAAAGCCAAGAGACATATGAAAACATGCTCAAAGTCACTAATCATCTGAGAAATGCAAATCAAAACAACGAGGTGCCATCTCACACCTGTCAGAATGGCTATCATCAACAAATCAACAAATGACAAGTGCTGGAGAGGATGCGGAGAAAAAGGGACACTCGTGCACTGCTGGTGGGAATGCAGACTGGTACAGTCACTATGGAAGACAGTGTGGAGTTTCCTCAAAAAACTAAAAATGGAACTCCCATTTGACCCTGTGATCCCACTTCTAGGAATATATCCCAAGAAAACAGAAACACCAATCAGAAAGGATATATGCACCCCTATGTTAATAGCAGCACAATTCACAATAGCTAAAATCTAGAAACAGCTTAAGGGCCCATCAGTAGATGAATGGATTAGAAAACCGTGGTACATCTACATGATGGAATACTATGCTGCTGTAAAAAAGAAGGAATTCTTACCATTTGCAACAGCATGGATGGACCTGGAGAGCATTATGCTGAGTGAAATAAGCCAGTCAATGAAAGAAAAATACCACATGATCTCACTCATTTATGGATAATTAAGACCATTATAAACTGATGAACAAAAATAGATACAGAGGCAAAGCAACATTAAACAGACTGTCAACCTACAGCGGGAAGGCCGGCGAGGGTTGGGGGGGGGGGGGTAAGAGTTCAACCGAAGGACTTGTATGCATGCTTATAAGCATAACCAATGGACACAAGACACTGGGGGGTATGGGACACCAGGGGAAGGTCAAGGGGAGGAAAAAAAGGAAACATACATAATACTCTTTGTAATACTTTAAGCAATAAAACAATTAAAAAAATTTAAATATAATAATATTATATGCAATAAACATTAATATTTCAAGAAAAATAGATTTTAAATATTATTATATTACCAAAACTGTACTAACATAATATAATATCACAAAAGTTGTAGGAGATATTAAAAATCTGCAAATAACAGGATTATTTCTATTATATTCTAAAACATTTTTTTCTCTGGCTCTATTTCTGTTCATCAGTTTATGTTGTTCATTATATTCCAAAATGACTGAGATCATGTGATATATATCTTTCTCCTACTGGCTTATTTCACTTAGCGTAATGCTCTCCAGGTCCATCCATGCTGTTGCAAATGGTAAGAATTCCTTCTTTTTTTACAGCAGCATAGTATTCCATCGTGTAGATGTGCCACAGTTTTCTAATCCATTCATCTGCTGATGGGCACTTAGGCTATTTCTAAATTTCGCTATTGTAAATTGTGCTGCTGTGAACATAGGGGTGTATATGTACTGTCTGGTTGGTGTTTCTTGTTTCTTGGGATATATTCCTAGAAGTGGGATTACTGGGTCCAATGGCAGTTCCATTTTTAATTTTTTGAGGAAACTCCATACTGTTTTCCTCAGTGGCTGCACCAGTCTTCATTTCCAACAGCAGTGAAATATTTGCATAAATTGTAAGGACAGGGACATCAAAGAAATAATAATGTGGTAAACTAAGAAATGAACTTAGCTAACTTCAGTTGAAATCATATCAAAACAAGAAAAAATGATGTACAATTTCATGTGTATGTTAGTGTAAGGAAGATGATCTTTGAGAGTTGAAAACAAATGCAAAATAAGCAAATGAAAATGAGTAAGTGCAAAGTGAAATACATTAATGTGACTTGCCTTTATTCTGTTCATCCTTATCTGAAAAAATGAAAGAAAGAAAAAAAAAGTTCAAACATAATGAAGGCACAATATCAGGAAGAGAAGAGAACAATACATTGAAACGCTTCCATTGTTAATTCTTTTATTAAAAGAGACCCACATTTCTAAAGAGTGAAGCTAAAGAATCCTAAGATCATTTAACCAATGAGAGCCAGTGTCACCTTCATACCCATTAGTGCAAAAGGAATAAGATGGGAAATGAAAGCATGGCAGACCTCAAGTAGAATTTCCTCTGGGATAAACTATATCAATCTTTGGTCTTGCTTTGGGCCTTCCAATTTTTCAGACTAAAATGCCGAAAGACACACATATCTAAGACAGGTACTTAAAGTGTGATGCAAGAGCAAATTAATAATGTGAGCCGTGGTCGGCAAACTGTGGCTCGCAAGCCAGATGCGGCTTTTTGGCCCCTTGAGTGTGGCTCTTCCTAAGCCTTAGGAGTACCCTAATTAAGTTAATAACAATGTACCTACCTATATAGTTTAAGTTTTAAAAATTTGGCTCTCAGAAGAAATTTCTATCATACTGTTGATATTTGGCTCTGTTGACTAATGAGTTTGCCGACCACTGGAGAGAAAAGTACCCTGCTACCAATACCTGTGTCCGTATCAGTAATCATATGAAGCCTGCTTATATATATAAACAGTTCTGTTCCCAAGTTCCATTTTAGCTCTAAACTAAAATATAATTGAAATGTAACATTATAAAAGGAGGAGGATAAGTTTTTAATGATTCTATCAGGGCTCAATGAAAAATGTCTTTTTGGACCATGCTCTGACAAAAGCTTCTCATGTGATCCACATAGAGAGGTCTGAGTTAAAGACACACTATACATAACTTTCCTTAAGATATAACATCCTTCTGCAACATGTAAAAGGTACTGCAGTTTTCAGAATTATTGGCTGAGTAAAAATGTGAAAGAATAAAGAACATTTAATGTAGTTGGAAGGAAAATGTCCAAAAATATTTATATAAATGATAAAACTTGGCTAATATGATCTCTGGGAAGTTGAAAGAGTGAGGCTCCAGGTCACACACCATTTGAGAATGACATCAGGGTTTACACAGTGTTTGACAGGGCAATGGAGGAAGGAACTGTGCTCATCACATTTGGAATCTTCTCCCATTACTCAAAGTTTGCATAAAATGGCCCCTTGAACAACAACAACGAAAAGGCAGAGTCCTAATTTCATCGATATTTTATGGACAGTGTATATAGAGTGGAAATCAATCATGTGCCGAATCTTCTTCACCTCACAAGATTTGTTGTGAACACATGGCAAGTCTCTGGAAGCAGAAAATACCAAAATTTATATGGAAGTACAGGTATGAGATGGAAAGCAGAATAAACTGAGAAGGAAGAAAGTTAGAAAAATAAACAGGTGGAACTGAATTTGGAGAATTACATAAGCAAAAAGTGAGCCTGTGGATGTCATATAAGGAAAAAGGCAGACAATGCTAGAGACAGTAAGTAAACAGTTAGGATTAGGAGTAAAAAGTTTATAGAATGTTTACCATGTATCCCCACAGGTTTTTCTGAAAAAAAAAAAAAAAATATATATATATATATATATATATATATATATATATATATATATATATATATAAAATGTAAAAATTGTAAAAATAAATAAGAATAAAAGTCAAATTCCATGCACATTTCATTTCAAATTAATCCCGTCAGGCTGCAAATAAATACATGTGCACAACATCACACATTGGCACACATAAAATTACACACATGCACAAAATTGTGGTTGAAAACACAGTATTTTCCAGGGAGTATTCTTTTTTTTTTTTTTCAGGGAGTATTCTTTTCAAAATGAAAATGATGATAAAATGAGCATATTAAATGAAATATAGAAACATGGAAATAATAATTCCCAAGGTTGCCTATTAAAGTATTTCTTACTTATTTTAACATTAGGAGTTTCTTGTTCAATCTGTACGATTTGTAAGTTTTTGGTTTAGTTAATGTGTATAGTCAGTTATTGTTTGCAGCAGCTATGTTGTATGCAGTAGCCACAAGCTGTAAGTTAGAGTATCTTGAACCAAAACCTGTATAAGGACAACAGCATTGTATTATAGACCACTCTATTTACAACATTTATACCAACCTTGTGTTATGTGAATTTATATTTTAACTACCAACAAAATAAAACACTCTTTAATTAAATTCTATGAAAGGAAAAAGAGAAATGAAATATTACATGACAATCAGTTGGGTAAATGAATTGACATAACCATATCTTGGACAAATTTTGACATCAGCCTCATGGAGTATAACAATATGGTAGAGGTATATGAAAAGTAAAATTTACTTGACTCAAAAAAAATCTATATCCTAATAAAGGGTGTCCCAAAATTCACGCAAGAAGTAATTTTGATAGAAAACACAGGTTTATAATTGAAAATTGAAAATTTTTTATTGATTTATAAAGTATACAGTATAGGGTTTATGTATGAAATAGCATATTGGGTAAATGGCCTCCACGGCTTTGCTGGCACATACACACTTTTTTGTTATTGCCTGAGCAGCTGCATTTTTGAAAAAGAATGGTCCGATGATGTCTCCAGCCCAAAATCCGCACCAAACAGTGGCACGTTGTGGATGCATTTGTTTCTCAAAAATCACTCGTGGATTTCCTGAACCCCAAATGTGACAATTTTGTCGACTAACCAAGCCATTAAGATGAAAATGAGCCTCATTGAAATTCAGCCACATTTATGCAAAACGGTCATGGAAAATTTCAACGAAAGAGTGCATATGTGCCAGCAAAGCCGTGGAGGCCATTTACCTGATATGCTATTCCATACATAACCCTATACTGTATACTTTATAAATCAATAAAAATGTTCAATTTTCAATTATAAACCTGTGTTTTCTATCAAAATTACTTCTTGCGTGAATTTTGGGACACCCTTTATATAAAAACCCTGGCGCCCTCACATCCAAAATGACCGGAAGGACGAGGGAACACTAGGCGAGGGACCTGAGAGAGCGGGAGCTAATCAATCCACGGCAGCAGAGACTGGTGAGCCGTGACTGGCGAGCAGCTGGAAGGCAGACCTCTTGGTCCCTCCTCCCGCCCCTCAGACTCCAATCAATCAGTGGCAGAAGCTGCCTGGAACTGGGGACTGGCTCCCTTAGTCCTGCAGGTTCAGTCTCAAGAGGACAGGACAGGCACCAATGGACCAGCGCTGCGGGCACAATCCTGACAGTGCTGCTGGCCTCCGGGAACTTGGCTCCAGGCAATGCAGCCACTTCCCCTCCTAGATGCTCCACAAGGAAGAAAGGACACCGCCAGCAGCGCCAGGGGCGACCAGCAGTGACTGCTCTCCCCAGGCTTCCTCCAGGTCACTGGGGCCCGCCCCGCTCCAGATGAAGTGTGACCACTGCACACGGAAGGAATGTAGTAAAAAATAAAAACCGACGACCAAGTGACCAGAGGGGTGACCGAACCCCAGGCGCACCATGTGCACTTACATAGCGCCAGGCACTTGGATGTGAGCAGACAGAAGGAAACAAGACCTTCAAGACCTGTCCATGTCCCAAGGTGTGTTTGCATTTAAAACCAAGTGGGGTGATGTCAGAATTACCCAAGCACGCCCCCACCCCCTTCACGTGCCCAGATACCTAGGGTCCCCTGACAGCTGGGCTGAGCTCTGCTCAATACTCCCCTGCCCAATGCACAGTGACAGCACGCAACTCCGCGCCAAGCCCGAGCAGGACCCCTGGCCAGGCTCCTGCAAACCACCCACAAAGGCGTAGGTCCCGCCGCAGCCTCCAGGCAAACGGACCCACCTCTCGGCCGACCAGCCTGGAGTCTGGGTGGAGGCGAAGGCTTTGAGAGGAGATAGCTCCAGGGCGTGTACCCGGCCTCTAGTAGATAATAAAACAAACAATTAAAACAAGCAGTAATGGTTATTATTGAATGTCAAAGGAAAATGGCAACCTTCCGTTTGAAAGATAAGCACGGAGGAATAATGATGTGAAAATATGGGTATGTTGGATTGGGATGATGTTCGTTGGAAATTGAAGAGGAAGTTACAAGTAACAGATAAGACCATGACTAGATACACAAACATTTAGATTATATTGACTTACCTTTGGAGACATCTGTAATAGTATCAAAATAAAGAAAAAAATAATATTAGAAGGGGAAAAATTAGTTATATTATTATTTTAAAAAGTTAACTTGCCTTTTTCTTCCTTAAAATTAGAAGGAATAAAGCAACATTAATTCCAACTGAATGCAAATGTCAAAAAGAGGTAGAAAAATTTAAAAAGTTCCATATGTGTCTCTTCTTCCTAATACACATGCATATTTTTAAAATATATTTTTCTTTTTTAAAAGTGTTAAAATATGTTACCAATTTTTATAGTTGATGCATAATATTACATTATTTTCATGTGTACAACCCAGTTATTAGACATAGATATAACTTGCAAAGTGATATGTCTGATAAATCTAGTACTTATCTGGGACCATATGTAGTTATTAAAATATTATTACTTTTAAAAATAATTTGTCAATAGTGATTCACCATCTTATTTATTTATTTTTTAATATACTTTTATAGATTTCAAAGAGGAAGGGAAAGGGAGAGATAGAAACATCAATGATGAGAGAGTATCATTGGTTGGCTGCCTCCTGCATGCGCCCAACTGAGGATCCAGCCTGCAACCCAAGCATCTGCCCTTGACTGGAATCAAATGGGATTTTCTAGTCCACAGTCCAATGCTCTGTCCACTGAGCCAAACCAGCTGGGGCTTAAAATATTATTGACTAAACAGACCAAGTGCCCATCAGCAGATGAGTGAATAAAAAATTGTGGCACATTTACACAATGGAATACTACACAGCAATAAAAAGGAAATAACTCTTATTGTGGGAAACTGTTTATTGCCTTCACTATCTGAGAAGCATAGACAGAGAACTCCCTGAAACCCCCCTGAAGGCTGGGTGCCTTTGAAGTCCTAGCAAAGGTCTGAGCTAGGCGCCACCTCTGTTTGTCCAGACAGTGGTAGCTGAAACTACTCCCCCATTTATTATTATGTAAATCCTTGCTGATGGGCTAGTCTGCCTGTTAATGAGGGGTCGCCTGCCTAAGGGCTATGCTATGGGTGCATCCCAGATCAATAAAAGATTAGAGCAGCCTGAGCAAGGTGGAAGTCCTTTGGGACTTGGCCGCTTGGTCCCCCAATATTGCAAAATTATCTCGTGTCTTTTTCTCTCATTTGTTGTGCGGCTCCTCTTTCAGATACCGAACCCTACTCCACACAGAACGTAGAGGGAGTCTTACTCGACATCTTATCATTTGCGACAACATGGATGGACCTGGGGAGTATTATGTTCATTGAAATAAGCCAGTCAGAGAAAGATAAGTATCACATGATCTCCCTCATATGTGGAATCTAATGACCTAAATAAACTGATGAACAAAAATAGACCCAGAGACATAGAAGCATGAACAGACTGTTGAATCTCAGAGGGAAGCCAAGGGAGAGTGGGTGGGAATCAAACAACCAATAAACTTGTATGCATATGTGTCTAACTGGTGGACATAGGCAATGGGGTAGTGAGGGTCTGGGGGAGGGGGAACCAGAGCAGGCTGGAATTGGTTAATGGGGGAATAAATCATATAAATGGAGGACCTTGTAATACTTTCAACAACAAAGATGGAAAATACATATTATCAGATCTTTTTGCTTCTTTCATTTGAATTCGTAAAATTTATGACCACATTTTTAAAAATGGACTGAACTCCCTATACTGTACTTTACATCCCTGAGACTATTGTGTAAATACCAATTTTACTATGTAATGCCTTCATATTTTTCACCCAATGCTCACCTCCCCCTTCTGGAAACCATAAATATGTTCTCTGTATTTAAGAATCTGCCTCAATTTTGTTGGTGTCTTTATTTTCTTCTTTAGATTCCACATATAAGGGAAATCACGTGGTGTGTGTCTTTTTCTGTCTTATTTCACTCAACACGATATTCTGCACATCCATCCACCTTAACATGCATTTCTGAGAATTGGACTCACAGTGTTCAAAGATCATCCCCCAAATGCCGGGAAACTTTACTTAACTTCCACACATTCCTGTTGCCAAGGAGACTGTGATTGGAAATGATAACATACAATACCACTGCCTCTAAACAGTGAGGTGGATATGCCATATATCAATCATATATCCACTCCAATGTATCATTGATCTTGCATTGGGCCTTCCACCAACTTAAGAATAAAATGAAATATCAAACTCATGTACAAGAGAACTATGTAAAAAGAGAGTGAAATAAAAAACTAAAAGTACATCTCATTCTGAAACACTATCTATAGCAACAGACTTCTAAAGTCTAATTCATATATAATTAAATCAATATACTCTAGAAATGAAATCATATGAAAATCACTATCATTAAAAATTGTCATTACAAAGAGATGTTAAAGTTCTCAGTTTTATTTCCATTGTAAGTTAATGCTTTGGCAGCATTCTAGTTTTTTAATGGCCATATCTTTCAAATAAAAAAATTGAGAATTGAGGGCATATATAATTTAACATTTTCTGACTTGTAAAAGCTTCTATAAATATTAACCAGAAATTAATTTCCCAAAATGAAAATTGTTTCATTGAAAATGCAAAACCATAAGAACAGTTACTATGGTTGGAAAGAAATCTTCTGAGAATAATCATGGGCAATGTTTATACATTGCAATCATTTGGACAATGTGTCCAAGGGCAGGGAAAATAATAGGCCTGAACCATGGAATGATAACAAAATGTACACAGGCTTTGGAAAACAGTATATGGTCAAACTTTACTCAGAAATTTTAGAATTATTTGCATCCCTTAAGGTTAGGACAATACCAGTGGTATAGTAAAGGGCGCTCCAGGATGGATGGCTGACAGTAGTACAATTTTGAATGTGTTCAGGAAAAGGAAATAAAATGCAAATGATGTGCCTATCAACCTAGTGCCCTTCATCTTGCCAACTTCTCAGGGAAACTGTAGCAAGTTGGGTGCACATAAATATCCAATGGTGATAATGAAAATATGGTATTGAATAAAAAAAAGTAAATAGAAAAAAAATGGAAGCCTAGAAAATTGAAATGGCATAAAATACATAAAAAGTAAATGGAAATATATGAAGTTTAGAAAATTAAACTGGAGAGACATAACATGACAGAAGAACTTAGCAAATTAATTGTAGAAGTAAAGGTCAAACAGAAAGACAATTGGTAGCACGTGGATTAATAAAAGGGAATATAAAGGCCTTACAACACCAGTCATTTTATTGGGGTTCGGAGTAAGCATTTCATAAAACATTTACCAATTTTTTCCACAGGTTTTTCTGGAAAACAAAATAGAGAGATCAATGTAAAAATTGTGTAGATGAGATAGGAATAAAACTTGAATTTCAATTTAAAATTAATCTCATCTGGCTGCGAGTAAACACACATGCACAACATTACCTATAGGCACACACCAAATCACACACACATTTGCACAAATATTGGTTGAGAGCTCAGTATTTTCCAGGGAGTACTCTTTTCAAAATGGCAATGATCAAAAAAGTAATTAACTGAAATAAAAAAAGCATGCAAATAATAACTCTCAAGGTTGCCTTGTAAAGTATTTCTTATCCCTTTTGACATTAGTTAGGATTTTATCATTCAGTTAGAGGCCCAGTGCATGAATTTGTGCATGGGTGGGGTCTGGCCAGCCTCCAATCAGGGCAGGTCAGTGCTGGGCCAGCTGGGGGGAGGGGCCTCAGGCAATTGACTGGTGGGCCCTACCCCTGAGTGGGGTAGGGCAGCCGACTGTGTGTGGGGACAGCCATGCAGAAGGGCTGTGGACACTGGGCCTGCTGGCCCCACCTATGAATGGGATAGGGGGGGCAATCGGGGGCATAGATGGCTTGGGGGAGGGTCTGCAGGTCAATTGGGGTGCTGGGGGCTGGCCATAGGAAGGGGCTGTGGTCAGTGGGCCAGCTGGTCCCACCCCTGAATGAGGTGGGAGGGCCGATTGGGAGCCAGTGGCCTGGGGGAGGGGCCGCAGGCTGTTGGTTGACTGGTGCTGATACTGACTGAGGTGGGGGAGCCACTCTGGAGTGGGGTTGAGTGGAGGGAGGAGCTGCAGATCGATGGGGGTGATGGTGGCCCATCAAGGGCTGGGATGGAGGGGGAGAGGTTACAGGAGGTTGGCCTGCCCCACCCCCCGATTGGGCAGGTTCGCTGGCCACAGTGGGCGTCATAGCGAACGGTCGTTCTTGTCGTTATGGCGTTCCGGTCTCTGGCTTTATATATATATAGTTATGTACAATTTGTAAGTTTTTTGGTTTAATTAATGTGTGTAGTCAATTGTAGTTTTTACAGCAGCTCTGTTGTATACAGTAGCCACAAACTATAAACTAGAGGATCTTGAACCAATACCTGTAGAAGTACAGAAGGGTTATATTCCTAGAACTCTCTAATTGCAACGTTCTTATCAACCTTCCGTTATGTGAATTTCTATTTTAATTACCAGCTAAATAAAAAACTTTTAAATTAAACTCCATGAAAGGAAAGAGAGAAAGGAAATATCACATGACCATCAGTTGTGTAAATGAGTTGACATAGCCATATCGTGGACAATTTTGACATCAGTCTCACTGAGTATAACAATATAGGAAGGTGTATGAAAGTTAAAATTTACTTGTGGCAAAAGGAATGTCTGCAAAGGTGATGAAACAAACAATTCAAACAAACAATACAAAGTTATTATTGAATATTAAAGGAAAAGGGCAACCTTCAATTTGAAAGGTTATTAAATATTAGGAATAATTATGTAAAAATACGGATATGTTGGTTTTGAGTTGATGACCATTGCTAGTTGAAAAGGGCATTACAAGGTGCAGAAAAGACTATGAATAGGTGTACAAAAATGTATATTAAGATGACATCTGTAATAGTGTCAACAATAAAGAAAGAATAATAATAGAGGAGGAAAAGTTAAGTGACATTATTGTTTTAGAGATTAAATTGCCGTTTTCTTCCTCACAAGTGAAATCCTTCTGTAAATATTAATCAGAAATTAGTTTTCCAAAATGATAGTTGTATCATTGAAAAGGCAAAACCATAATTGCAGTTACTATGTTTGGAAAAAATCTTCCAAGAATAATCAGGGGCAATGTTTGTACATTGCAATTACATGGCAATGTGCCCAAGGGTAGGAAAATAACAAGCTTTAAGTTCATACTTGATCAAGGAATGATAGCAGAATTTACACAGGCTTTGAAAAACAATGAATAGTAAAATATGCTCTAAAAGTTTAGATTATTTACAACCCTTAAGGTTAAGAAACTATCAACAGTATGGTAATGAGTACTCCAGTATAGAGGTGAGTGGTGCAATCTTTCAATGTGTCCCGGGAAGATAAATAAAATGCAAGCCATATGCTTATCGACCTAATGCCCTTCATCTTCTCAACTTCTCAGGAAAACCGTAACAAATTGAGTAAACAGAAATATCCAATGGTGATAAGGAAAAAATGGTATGGAATAAAAAAGAAAAGAGGAAATAGAAAAAAATGGAAGGCTGGGAAATTGAAATGGAAGGACCTAATTGTGGGAGAAACCCATAACCAATTGATTGTGAAGGGGAAGGTAGAAATCTAGAAGAAGAGTAAGTCAGAGAAAGGCCGACAGTGTAAAAGGCAGGGAATTTTAAGGAAACAAAGTACTGGTCATTTAAAGAGGATTGAGAATAATGGTTTTAGAATATTTACCAATACATTCCATTGGTCTTTCTGAAAAACAAAATGAGGAGATCAATGTAAATATCAGGATGAAGAAAGAGACAAGAAAGAAAAGAGTAAAGGAACCATCTGTTCAAAATTGTGCACGTAGCAGCAATCATACAAAGCCATTTATACATATTAAATTGATAAATTCCTGAAATGTAGTCCCTTTAAAATTAAAATGATCATGAAAATAATGGCATTCCCAAGAATGTGTTAAAGCTCTAACACTTATAGTTGTGTAGTAGAAAAAAATCTTGTAGATCATTCCAAGGTAATTGATTTCCCAGACTTTCAGGGGGAATTTTGAATCTTGAGAAATATATAATCAGTGAACATTCCAATTGATATAAGATGCTCCATCACATATTAACAAAGATTGCAGTTTAGTAGTATTAAAATTGGGTTAATCAAAAAGCAAAAGGAAAAACACAGGTGATGTGGTTGTATATAAAATTATTCCCTTGTAAATATTTGTATACTTGTGAGTATATAGGTAATGTGTACAAAGGCAATGGAAGAATAAGCTATGTGCACAATCGACCAATTAATGATATTTTTATTCTAAATATGTCTATTTCAGTGTAGATAAACACACACATGGCACACAGACACTCACATATAAAGTGAATGGGAATTCACTTATATCCAGAGAGTATTGTTTCCCCCCCTTCTAAAAGTTATTAAATTTATTTCCTGAATTTAAAATATTGGAATATATATTGTGATGGTTACCTTTCAAAAATGTTCTTAGTCTATTGTTACATTACTTGAGCTATTATCATTTGGTTTGCTAGCTAAAACAAATTGTCTGTTAAGAAATATGTATAAACAACTTTCATTAGTGCTTAAATATATACTTCTTAATTAAATCACATGAAATGAAAAGATTTAAATATCAAGTGAAGGTGAATGTGGATATAAATGGAAAGACTGATCATATGTTGAAGCAGATGGACACTTTAGAAACTTTGCAAATGCCCATCCTTTAGAGACAGATCAGTAATAAAATTTAGTTGACACAAATGTTTGCATCAACAGGAGAAATCACAGAAATAAAATCAAGTAAATTGAATGAATAATGAAGAAGGAGACTTCAGTGGAAAGATTAACAGGACAGATTGATATTGTATTTTACCCAGTTCTGAAGGCTGGATAATATAGTCATGCCCAAAAAGTCTGGGTGGCATAGGGAAGATCTGACAGTCACAGCTGGAAATAAATCATTGGCCAGAATAGGCGTGGCCACTGCAGCTCAGGAATATTTTATATTTCAGCTCCTTAACAAATGAGTTCCTATCTCTTCTCCTGTACTCTTGCTGCTCACACCTGACTCCTGGCATATGGGGCGCTCACACTTCGCAGTCGCCCACATGGCCCACAGCCATGAAGACCACACATGCAATGGACTGATAGACTGGAGCTAGCCTGATGCTACATCGGACCCAGCTCCACCATGGAAGGGAAACTCTGAGCTCTGGCTTTGCTTTTAGCTCTGCTGAATCCCCAGCTGCACCTTTTCCAGGACTGGCCTAAGGGAAGTGGGACTAATTCCATCCAAATAAAGCTTTCTACTACATCTGCTTTTCCCACTGGGGACTCCAGAGCTGCTTATTCCAGTGGCACCAAGAGCCCCACTCTCACTAGCAAAGGAGAAAGGCAATCCGCCCAATTCTCTGATGACAAAATCGTATACATGGACTGTATAGTGGTTCTGAGGAAGATGTTAAGAGTTGAAGACAAAGATAGAAGAAATAATGAAACCGTGGCTGGTACACAGTAAAATGTTTATAGGCAAACCTTTCTCCTCTTCCCACTAATGGAAAAATAAAAGGGAGAAAACACCAAATCATTCCAAATGAGAGTACAGTGTCAGGAAGGAAGAAGAACAAAAATCTGAAACAATTCTTAGTGCTCTATGGGGTTCAAAATGACACATATTTATGAGAATTGAAACCATATGGTACAAAGTTTACCTCAGCAATCATAGTTTATGTAGTTTTGCCTATATACACACTTTGGTGCCAAAGGACCCAAGATTCAAAATGACACCATGAGAGGAGGTAGATAGGAATTCCTCTGGGTTAAACAACATCTCTCATTGGGCTTTCATTGGCCCTTCACCGTTTTCAGAATAAAATACAAACATGTGCATATATCCAAGATAGACACTTAAAAGTGTTGAGGAAACACATAGGAAAGGACCCATCTTTGCAAATGTGTTATTGTAGTAGTAGCCATTTGTAGCCTAATACAAACTGTGAGGATTTATTGATAAATTCCATTTCCCCTAAAAACAAAAATGTAATTAGAATATATCACTAGAATAGATTTGGTAAAACTATAAATTTCTAATTAGTGTTTTATTAAAAATTCCTTCAGGATTATGGTAGGATAAGTTCTTCTTATATCACTAACATAAAATTTCACAGTTGAGAAATAGATTATCAATGACCTTCCCTTAAGTTGTGAAGTCATTCTAAAAGCATTAAGAAGAATTCCAATGAACATAGTTAATAATTGTGTCAATGAAAATGACCAAAAAAAGAGAAAAAATGAAGAAAGAAAATTATTGTGATAGAAAGAAAAAATGGCCAAAAGTATTGTATAAATTTTTGTATATTTGGGAAGAATTGAATAATATGATCAAATAGAATAAAAGAGTTTACATGAAAATACATACTACACCAAGAAATAACATCTGAATTTACATAGATTTTGAAATAACAATAAAGAAAGTGTCCCCTTGAACTTCAAAGGATGTCACAGCTGAATTTCAGAAAACATTCATACAATTAAAGACATTCGACTTCAATTTAATCCCCTTCATCACTACAAAATTAATAATGAAACTATGACAAATCTACAGATATATAAGAAGCTAATGTTTACCGTAAAGAAGGAATGGGAAAGGATGAAATATCAGGCAAAAGAAATGGAGATATTCACATGGGTGAAGACCAAATCCAAAATATTGGAGAGAGAAGGGAAGAAGGGTAAGCCTGTGGATGGCCTCTAGATAAAAGGCAGGGATGTTGGCAGGTACTTAAAGAGTTATAGGAGTGAAGGGTAGTGATATTTACCAAATTTTTTCCGAAGATCACCTGCAAAATATAAAGGAAAGATCCATGTAAATGCCAAGGAAACAAAAACAAAGAAAATTAAATTTTATTCAAAAGTTTACATTTAAAATTAAAATGATTAGAATGCAGATCAACATGTGCACACATGTTATGGGAAGGAGCATGTGCACACACACGGTGTCTGTATGGTCACTTTTGTCAAGAATATGAGAGAAAAGTAAAGAGGGGATAAAATGAGTCATTTTAGTTCATGAGAAATAAATTTAAAAATATTAGGTCTCAATAATTTTTGAGGTTTTCATTATTCAGTTGGTAAGATTAAGTAGGTTCTGTGATTGTTGCTAAATATATATATATTCAGTCAATTCAGGTATCAGAGTAGCAAATTTGTATAAATTAGACAAAGTCACCGAGTTAAAGTATATACAACCATTTATTTTCTGGAGGTTATACATAGTTATACACTGGGCATCAGCTTTGACATCAATTTCAAACAATGTACATAATCTTGTTTTATTTTGGTTTCCACTGCAACCCCTGCCTATACTTAAGCTTTTATTAATTAAATCCAATGGAAAGAAGAAAAGCAATGTATTAAACGTCTCTGAAGTGACTTCTAAGTTGCAGGATTTGAGCATGTCTTGGACAAAACTGACATATCAGCCACACTGAAAACGCCAGTACTTCAAAGGTATGTGAATAATAACCTTTGTCACAAAGGACATATTCGCATAGGTTTCAATAACTGCATGAATCAAAGAAAAAATAAGGGATCTATTTTTGTTCATTAGTTTATTTCATTCATTAAATCCTATATATGAGTGAAGTCATGCGATACTTGTCTTTCTCTGACTGACTTATTTTGCTTAGCATGATACTCTCCATGTCCCTTCATACTGTCTCAAAGGGTAAGAGATCCTTTTTTGCAGCTGAATAGAATTCCATGCTATAAGTGTACCATGGTCTTTTTATCCACTCATCTACTGAGGGCACTTGGGCTGTTTCCAGATTTTAGCCATTGTTAATTGCGCTGCTATGAGCATAGGGGTGCATGCATTCTTTCTGATTGGTGTTTTGGATTTCTTAAGATATAGTCCTAGAAATGGGATCACTGGGTAAATGGCAGTTCCATATTAAGTTGTTGAGGAAACTCCATAATGTTTTTCATAGTGGCTGCACCAGTCTGCATTCCTACTAGGTTTCTGTTTTTCAACATTCCCACTAGCACTTGTCATTTGTTGATTTGCTTATGATAGCCAATCTGACAGGTATGAGGTGACAGCTCCTTGTCATTTTAATTTGCATCTTTCTGATGACTAGTGCCTTTGAGCATTTTTTTTCATATATCTCCTGTCCATGTGTATGTCAACTTTGGTGAAGTGTCTACGTAAACTGATAAAATGGATCTAGAGACGTAGACGCATGGAACAGACTGATGAATCTCAGAAGGAAGGCAGGGATAGGTGGGTGGGGAGAGATTTACCAGGGAATTTATATGTATATATGCATAGCCCAGGGTCACAGACAATAGTGTGGTGAAGTCTTGGGATAGGTGAGTGTGGGGTGGAGGGGATCAATGGGCAAATAAAAGGAGAACATCTGGAATACTTTCAACAATAAAGATAAACTGAGTTGAGGAAGATGGACATTGAGCCATTGATTTATCATTGAAGACCAAGGTATATGTAACAGAGGAAACCATGACTAGGTACAGAGGGAAATACATCAACAAGAGTTGTCGTTTTCTTCCTCATGTTTATTGATTAAATAAAATAAATAAAGAAAAAAATTCATTCTAAGTGGGTGTAAAACGTCAAAAAGGGAGGAAGACAAAAATTTCAATAATACTTCAATATTTTTTTCTGGGGTCCTAACTGATAACACGTTTTTGAGACTGGAACCACAAGGCCCCTCACCAATCAGAGGAAATGTTGCTCTAATTCCATGCAACGTTTGTTTCCAAGAGATCTGGGATTCAAAATGACACCATGAGAGGAGCTGCAATCATTCCTCTGGTTAAACATTGTCAAACACTGGTTTTCTACTATGCCTTTACCTTTTATAGAAAAAGAATAAAATCACACACTCTAATACTACAAAGGTGGTCAAAAAGTCAGCATTAAAATTAAAAATAAAAAACAGAGATGAAGAAGTGAATAAAGGCAAACATCCCCAAAAAAGATATCCATAGCAGTTGGACCTGGAGATTATTATGCAAATAAAATAAGCCTGTCAGAGAAAGGCAAATATCATATGATCTCTCTTATATGTGGAACCTAGTGAGCAAAATAACCTGACAAACAAAATAGAAACAGTAGAATGGATACATGGAACAGAAAGATATCAGATGAGAGTGGGGAGAGAGAGAGATTGAATAAATTAAGGTGAAGGGATTAGACAAAAACATATGTGCTTTATTATTTTAAAATATATATTTTATTGTTGATAGTATTGCAGATATCTCCCATTCTTCCCCCTGCATCGACTCCCCTCATCCCTGCCCCTGTCTTTCCCCAAGTCTTCACTACCCTATTGTTCGTGTCCATGGGCTATGTATATCCTATATAATAAAAGTGTAATATGCAAATCGACCAGCGGAATGACCATCTGGATGACCACCCAGATCACCATCCTGGACCACACTATGACACCCACTGGCACCAGGCCAGCCAAGGTGGGTGTAATGAGATTGGTTGGGGGTCAGCCATCGCCCCATGATCACCCCTCAGAGGAGGCCCAGGCCACCGGCCAGTGGAACAATCAATCTGCGGGCTCCACCATTGCACCATAGAGAGAGGCCCAGGCCACCAAATGGTGGGCTGTGGTAGGTGGGCGAGGCCTCCCTAGGTGGGGCCTCTCTCTGTGAGGGAAGCCCAGGTTCCTGGTGCCAGAGGGAAGCTGGGGAAGGAAGGCCTACTCTTCTATGAATTTTGTGCATCAGGCCTCTAATAATTATATCAGTTCTTTTCTTTTCCCCCTGGCTCCATATGAAGGTATGTCAGTCTGTTCCATGCCTCCATGCTACAGGTCTAAAATATATATACTCTACATATAGACACATGCTGATAGCCATAGGGAAAGGAGGCGAATGTATAGGTGAAGTTTGGCAAAGGCAGAGAAATGGGGCATTCCAAATAGTGTCAACAATAAAAATTAATTTACAAAAAAGTAATAGTAGTAAAAACTGTCACATACATTAGACATAGTATTCAACTGCATTTCTTTGAAATCAAGATGTCTTTACAAAGATATTTTTTTAATCTTTATTCTTGAGACTATTACAGATCTACCCCTTTTCCTTCCCCTTTACCCACTCTATCCAGTTCCCACCCTATCTCAAGCCTTCACCACTCCATTGTCTGTGTTCAACAGTAATGCATATTTTCTCCAGCCCCCTCTCCCTCTGAGATTCATCAGTATGTTCCATGTTTCCATGCCTCTGATTCTATTTTATTCATCAGTTTACTTTATTCATTAGATTTCTTATTCATTTATTTTGACTTTTAGATTTAATTATTAATAAATAGTTATTATTGCCATTTTATTGTTCATAGTTTTTAATCTTCTTCTTCTTATTCTTCTTAAGAATATCCTTCAACATTTCATGTAATACTGATTTGGTGGTGATAAACTCCTTATCTTTTTCTGGTCTGTGAAGCTCTTTATCAGACCTTCAATTCTAAATGATAGCTTTACTGGGTAGAATAATCTTGGTTGTAGGTCCTTGGTATTCATCATTTTGAATATTTCTTGCCACTTCCTTCTGGCCTGCAAAGTTTCTGTTGAGAAATCAGCTGACAGTTGTTTGAGCAATCCCTTGTAGGTAACTAACTGCTTTTCTCTTGCTGCTTTTAAGATTCTCTCTGTCTTTAACCTTTGGAATTTTAGTTACGATGTCTTGGTATGGGCTGCTTTGGGTTCCTCTTGTTTGGGACTTTGTACTTCCTGGACTTGTAAGTCTATTTATTTCACCAGGTAGTGGAAGTTTTCTGTCATTATTTTTCAAATAGGTTTTCAATATCTTGCACTCTCTCTTCTCCTTCTTGCACCACCATAATGCAAATGTTGGTGCACTTGAAGTTGTCCCAGAGGATCCTTATACTATCTTCATATTTTTTTAATTTTTTCTTTGTGCTTTTCTGATTGGGTGTTTTTGCTTCCTTGTATTCCAAATCATTTTACTGTTGAATACCTGTAAAGTATTCTTCATTTCAATTAGTGTATGCTTAATTTCTGACTGGTCTTTTTCATGTCTAACATTATCACTATATCCTTGAAATTCTCACTAGATCCCTTGAAGCTCTCATTAAGATTCTTGAGCATCCTTATAACCATAGATTTGAACTCTGTATATAGTAGTTTTCTTGCTTCCATTTAATTTATTTATTTTTCTGTTGATTTCTTCTGTTCTTTTATTTATGACATATTTCTTTGTCTCTGCATTTTGGCTGCTTCCCTGTGTTTGTTTCTATGTATTAGGTACAGCCGTTACGTCTCCTGGAATTGGGAGAGTGGCTTGTGGATTAGGTGTCTTGTAGGGCCCAGTGGCTCAGCCTTCTCAGTCACCTGAGCTGGGCACTCTAGGTGTGCCCATGGGTGGGCTGTGTGCATGTCTTACTGTAGTTAATCCTTGATTGCTATTGGTATCATTGGGAGGAATTGACCTCCAGGCCAGTTGGCTGTGAGAACCAGCTGGGAGTACAGTGGAAGAGCTGCTATGCAGGAGACACCCATATGGAGCAGGACTTGCTTCAAATGATGTTTATTGCTAACTGAGTCTGCCTCTTGAATTTGTTGCTCCTGGATGTGTAGAGTTGTAATCTGGTATAACCTGAAGCTATCCACTAGGTACACTGGCTCTGGGGGCCCCTGCCCCCCCAGCGCTGGAACTCAGAGGGAACAAGACTGTGTAAGTTCATGAGCCGGCCATTTAAGAGTAACTGCCTGGATCTCCAGCAGCCTCCATGTCACTCAGCCACAATCCCCACTGGTTTTTATAGCCTGAAGTTATGGGAATTTCTCTTCTTAGCTCTGGAACCCAGGGCTGGGGATCTGCTGTGGGGCTGGGACAGCTTGATCCTCACAGGAGGCCTCTGAAGGTGAGATATCGCTCCAGAGTAAAAAAAAAAACAACAAAATACCACATGCAGGTTCTGACCAGCCCATTCCACACCTCCACACCTCCTACCAGTGTTGATGTGCTTTCCTCTTTACTTCTTTAGTTGTAAGACTTTCATTCAGCCAAATTTCATGCAGTTCTGAATGATGGTTGTTCAGTATTTTAGTTGTAATTTTTATGTGGTTGTGGCAGGCAGCAAGCACTGCCTGTACCTATGTGGCCATCTTGGTTCTCCTTGTGATATTTTAAGGTTTATATTCATTTTTAAATTTATTTTTATTTTTCAAATATATTTTTATTGATTTAAGAGAGGAAGGGAGAGAGAGAGAGAGAGAAAGAGAGATAGAAACATCAATGATGAGATAGAATCATTGATCAGCTGCCTCCTCCATGCCCCCATACTGGGGATCAAGTTCGCAACTCGAGCAAGTGCCCTGCCTGGAAATTGAACTGTGACCTTGTTCAATGGTCAATCCTCAACCACTGTGCCACACCAGACAGGCAATGTTTATATTCTCTTTTAAAAAATCTTTATTGTTGAAAGTATTACAAATGTCCTCTTTTCTCCCATTGACCTCTTCTAGCCTGCCTCCACCTCTCACCTCAGGTCTTCACCACTCTATTGTCTGTTTCCATTGGTTATGCACATAAGCATGCAAGTTCTTGGCTGATCCATTCACACCCTCTCCTGCCTTCCCTCTGAAGTTCAAAAGTTTATTCCATGCGTATATGTTTCTGGATCTATTTTCTATGTCATTTACATGAAAACCTGAGAATTTAGTTATTATAATGATGGGCTAATCCATGAGATATAAAATTATTTTACAAATATTTAACACAAATGCAGTTGGTCATAATTAAAACTGTATTATTGAAAATAAAACCCGGTTGGTGTGGTTCAGTCAGTGGTTGAGCATTGATCTATGAATCCAGAGGTCACTGTTCGATTCCTGTTTGTGGCGCATGCACAAGTTGTGTGCTTGAACCCCAGAGTAGGGCAGGCAGGAGGCAAGCGATCAATGATTCTCTCTCATCGTTGATGTTTCTATCTCTCTCCCTTCTTCTATGAAGTGAATAAAAATATGTTTTTTAAAAAATAAAACAAAATGAAAGTATTTATTATGTTTGTATATTAGACATTTTCCAAGGTAATCATGGATAATGTTTGTATACCTTGGTAATTTGGGAAATATGTTCAAAGGCAATAGAAAAATGAGACTCACATTCACACTTGACGAATGAATGGTATCAAAATTTATACAGGCTTTAAAAAGACAAACTTCATTTAATATGTTAGACATCTTCTCTCTTCTCTAAAAGTTAAAGGAATATAAATGACTTAAAAAATGGGCCTTTTGACTTGGCACAGCTGACAGAGGATCTCTCAGACTTTCAGAACTAGAACCTTGTGCTTATCAACTTAAAGCCCTTCATCTCACCAACTGCTTAATTAAACCATGGGCAGTCTCGGGGAAACATAAAAGCCACTGCTGATAGTGAGAAATTGTATGGAAATGGGAAAGAATGAATATGAATGTTGGAAGGTTGGCAAATTCAAATGGAGAGACTTAATGTGGGAGAAGTCCAGAACGATTTTTGGAAGAGAGAAGCATAGACATCCAGGAGAAGTGTGAGTCAATGGGTGGTATATAGATTGAAAAGCAAGAAAGGTTAGAGCAATGAGAAACCAGTCATTTTAACAGGATTGCAAGTAACGTGTTGATAAAAAAGCTTACCAACTTTCGTCTTGCCTATTTCTGAAAAAACAAACAAACAAAGAAATTAGTGCAAATATTAAAAATATAGAAAGAAGATGCAAATTTAATGCAAAATGAATGTTTAAAACTTTCAGGGTATACATAATGCACACACACATACACACAATTGCATGTAGGCGACATACAATCATACACATAACTGAAAAATATAGTGTTTGAAATCAGTTTTGACCAGGGAGTATTCTCCCCAAAATGAATACGGGCATAATGATTAATTTTATTACATTAGAGAGAAGTTAGGGATATTAGTTCTTATGGTTGCCTTTCAAATTATTCCTTTTGTCTTTCACATTAGGTAGAATATTATTGTTCAGTGTATAAGATTTAATAAGTTCTTTAGTTTTTAATAAATAGCCCTTTGAGACAGCATGGAGGGACCAGGAGACTATTATACTAAGTGAAATAAGCCCGTCAGAGAAAGACAAGTACATATGATCTCCACTCATATGTGAAATCTAATAAACAAAATAAACTGATGAATGTAGTGGATCCAGAAGCATGGAAGCATGGAACAGACTGCAGAATCTCAGAGGGAAGGCGCGGGAAGGTGGGTGGGTGTGAAGTATTCAACCAAAGAACTTTTATGCATATATGCATAATACCTGGACACAGACAATAGGGCTGTGAAGGCCTGGGGTTGGGGGTGAGGACAGGCTAGAAGGGGTCAATGTGGGAAAAAGGGGACATATGTAATACTTCCAATAATAAAGATTTTTAAAAAGAAAGAAAAAAAGATGGAAAAAATAAAAATAATAAGTAAATGGGTATAGCCAATTTTATTTTTTGAAGCAGCTATGTGTTAGAAAGTAGCCACAAACTTCAAATTAGAGACTTTTCTCTGATAGTACTAGTTCTTCTACTATAAGAGAATCTTCTAGAGGCACTGCAGGGTAACCTTCAGAGCATTGTCATCAACCAGTGAATGCTTAACCTTGCATTGTGTAAACTTCTATTACAAGTAACATCTAAATGAAGTTCTTCCTAATTATATTTCATGAAAGGAATGAAAATGAATTAATAAATGGCAGTGATTTGGCCTAAATAAAACAATCCAGGCATATCTTAAATAATTTTTCACATCAACCATATTGAATATGTCTTTATTTCAAAGGTTCATGATTAATAAAATTTACCTGGTTCAAAAGGAATAACTGCACAGAAGCAACAACCAGACAAATAAAACAAGGAACCATGAAGGATATTTGAATAGCTAATGAAAAGGGCTAAGTTGGAAGGGTTAAAGGGAAAATCATGCAAGATGTGTATTTGCGGTTGAGGATGATGATCTTTGGGAGTTAAAGAGAAAGTACATGAAAAGGATGAAGCCATGACTAGGCATAAGGAAAATACATTAATGGAACTTACCTTTTTCTTCTTAATTTTTATAAAATAAAAATTTAATTTAAAATAAGGGCCCAATAACAGCAAGAATGAAGGACAAAATTTTCAAAAATTATCATAGTTTCTCTGGGGCCATAAATGGCACATATTTCTTAGAATTGAAACCACAACGTTCAGAGTAAATGTCACCATTCATGGGAAACTTTTTAACTCCCATACACTTCCTGGTGCTAAAGAGGCTAAAATGGAAATGACACCATGCAAGGAGCTTGAATATCACTCCCTCTGGCGTGGGGAGAGGATGTGTCCTTCAATAGTTCTATAATAAGCCTTCTACCTTTTTCAGAATAAATAGAAAATACACACTCATACTGAAAAAAAAAAGATGAGAAAAAAAGAATAAGGGCATCTATTTGTTTGCAACTATACCTTTAGCATTAGTCCCATAAAGACTGCTACAGACATTAAATCAGCATATTACTGAATTATATCCCTTTGCAATAAATATTACATCATTGAAGAGATGCCATTACATGGGGAATGTTCAAGTTCCATGAATTATATTTCTGTTGTAGAAGAAATAATTGGCGATATCCTAGGGGAATTGGGAAACACCCTAAAGCTTTTTCCCTCTAGTTTGTGTGTGTGTGTGTGTGTGTGTGTGTGTGTGTGTGTGTGTGTGTGTTTCAGAAGATAACAACAGGCCTCTTCACAGTGTTCAGGAAACCACCAAACCAAGCCCATCACACTGGTCTCAGAAGCTTGAGCAGCATAGATGACCCAACCACCATCAGCTGACCTCAAGAGCACAACAAAGCCTAGATTCACAGAACTCAAGCAACAGAAATCCTGTTATCACCTAGAGCCCTTTAAAAAGCGAGAGGGCAGTCAGTCACTAAGGAAGATCTGGTGTCCAGAGCAAATGTGGCCACACATAGGACTGACCAAT
Source organism: Myotis myotis (assembly GCF_014108235.1). Taxonomy (NCBI): domain Eukaryota; kingdom Metazoa; phylum Chordata; class Mammalia; order Chiroptera; family Vespertilionidae; genus Myotis; species Myotis myotis. The sequence goes on along the minus strand of NW_023416331.1, from coordinate 7,248 downwards.
CAGACTCTTCCAGATTGGGATTTCCTTGCCCCCTCTTGCTCTTTCACATTCCTTACTTGCATGATTTAGTTCCAAGACTATGCAATAAAACTCCTAAATCAGAGTTAATCAATATGTATAACCTCCTTCTCACCCTTATTCCTTAAACTTGTGTTTTTATTTGGGAAATTGATCTGACTGTTGTCTCCAGTCTCCTCATCTGTCTGCCTGATGAGTAAACCTTTTTTTCTTCTTTTTTTCTTCAGACTTTGGCTTCTCTGTGAATGATGGGCAAGGACCCAATGACTTTGTTCCATATAATTGTTTTCTGTATCTTATGTTTCACATGAAAAATGGAGAGCTGATATATATCTGATCATTCTCTGTCATATAAAATCCTTCTACAAGTGTCTAATAGAAATTGCGGTTTGCCAAAATTAAAATGTGCCATTGAACATGTAAAAGAGAAGCCAGGTGTTATGGTTGTATATGTAAAAACATTTCCAGGGAAATGATGGAAATATTAGTATATCTGCTACACGTGGATATTATATTTAGGGGCAGTGGAAGAATAAGCCTCAAGTTCACATTTGACCATTGAGTAATATCAGAATTTACACAGGCTTTGAAAGGACAATGGTTGGACAATATGGACAAACTTCACTCAGCAGGTCTGGAAAGTATCACTAGTATATTGATGTGTTTCTGAACATGGAATCTGTGACAGAGGTCCTATCTTTTGATATATTCCAGAAACATATATAGAATGGAAACCATGTTCCTCTCAACCTTATACCCTTCATCTCTCTAACCTTTTAGTAAGACTTTAGCAGGTCTCAGGAAACAGAAAATACCAAATACTGTATTGATAAGAATACAGTAATATGAAAAGTGTTTGTGTATGTGTGACAGGGGGGGACTGGGGAAATGTGGAAGATTGGTAATTGAAATACAGAAAACTTAATGTAAAAGAAGTCCATAAGCAATATTTGGAGAAGGAAGGGTAGACAACTAGGAGAAGAGCAAGACATTAAATGGCATATAGATTTAAAGGCAAAGAATGTTAAGGCAATAAGAACCCATCCATTTAAAAAGATTGGAGAGCAACAGGTTTTCAAAAAATTTACCCATTTGTTCCCAAGGTCCCTCTGAAAAAAAAGAAAGAAAGAAAAGATCAATGGGAAAAACAGCAACAAGAAAAAATTCAATATTTTAAAATTTTATATTAAAAACTATCAAGATGCAGATACACATACACACATATACAGCCTGTGGGTCTCAAATAAATTTGTTAAATTGAAAAACTATTTCAGGAATAATAATTTTGGTGGCTACCTTTTAAAAATCTTATTGATTCCTTTGACATAATTTATTTTATCATTTAATTGTTAGATTTAATGTATTTTCATTAATGTATTGAATATTTGTAGTTGATTCTTACTATTGTGCATTATGGTGTATAAAGTAATTATAAAATTAAAAGATCTTAAACCACTTCCTCTAGAGAAAATACAAGTGTAGGTTCCTGGTACCTCCAGGCACATTTCCACAACCAATGAGTGCATGCTTGCTTTGTGTGGATTTCACTTTATCACATGCCTATGGAGCCACCTTAACACGTAGGAGGAAGGAATATGAAGTATTAAATGTTAGTGGAGAGTGTTCTAAATCAAATGACCTAAGCATGAATTGAACACTTACACTTCAGCCACACTGTAAAATGCCAATACTTCAAAGGTATATGATTAATAAAAGTTAAGGAATAAATTACCACTTCATTGAAAATGAAAGCATAATCTCAGCAAAGAAGGAGGACAAAATTTAAAAATGTTTAAAGTTTTCCTTGTGGTTCAAACTGATGCATAATTCTGAGAACTGGAACAATAAGTTTCAAAGACAATTCACCAATAAGGTCAATGTTGTTTTTCACATTCCTCAAACACTTGGTGCAATAGGAACTAAGAATGGACATGTAAACATTAAAGTTGTCAAGTAATACTTCTTCTGAAATAAACAGTATCATTAATTCATCTTTCATTGGGCTTGACTTCTGGCATTTTGGAATAAAATGTTAACATGTGTTAATATAAGGGACATGTACTTAAAACATGGTGAAAAGGCATCTAGTAAAAGCACCCATCTGTCCCTAATTGTATTTGTAGGAGGAGTCATATGAAGTCTGTTAAAAGCTTTAAAATATATTTCTAAATCTTGTTTCCTCTGAAAATAACTTATATTAATGTTTAAAGAAAAAACTTTAACTTTTAATCATTATATTAGCGTGTTATGAAAATATCTCGCCAAAACCGGTTTGGCTCAGTGGATAGAGCGTCGGCCTGCGGACTGAAAGGTCCCAGGTTCGATTCCGGTCAAGGGCATGTACCTGGGTTGCGGGCACATCCCCAGTGGGAGATGTGCAGAAGGCAGCTGATCTATGTTTCTCTCTCATCAATGTTTCTAACTCTCTATCTCTCTCCCTTCCTCTCTGTAAAAAATCAATAAAATATATTAAAAAAAAAAGAAAATATCTCATGAAAAAATATCTTATAAATATCCAAGGACAATAAGTTCCTGTCATTGATATAATATTTCCATATTGAAAGATATATTATTGATCATATTTTCTTAATATATAATGCCCTTTACGAAAATTTAAAGTATTACAGTTTGCAGAATTAATAACTATTTCAATACAAAGAAAGAAGAGTCACTATGATGAAAAAAATACAGCCAAGAAATATTATGTAAAATATTGTATAACTGCGAACACATAGATAATATGATCAAAGGCAATCAAAGTTTGAGCCTCAATTTCACACTTGAACAATGATTGATATCAAAATTTACACAGTCTTTAATAATGGATAATGGAGTGAGGAACTTCATATAGGAATTTTCAAGTCTTCTCTGCTATCATAAGGGTGAAAGAAATATAAATGTTTAAGCTACATAGTAATCTGTCCTTTAACTTGGATTATGTGACAATGATCTCAAGTTAATATATGTTTTACATAAAATATATAGAGAATGAAAATCATATAACTAATAGCCCCTTCCCCTTTATCTCAAAAAATTTATAATGAAACTATGGCAAGTCTCTGGAAGATAGAAGAAGCTAATGTTCATAGGAAAAGAAAGGACAAAATAAAAAAAGAAAGAAAAATGGAGGGTTGGTAACAGAAATGGAGAGAACTTAGTATGGGAAAAGTTTGTAACCAATAGATTGGAAAAAGATAGAACCAACGTTCTGGAGAAGTACAAGCCAATGTACAGTTTTTATAAAAAGGGAATGATAGAGGCACCAAGAAAGCAGTCATTGAAAGAGACAATGGAGTAAGGGATTGTCAGAGAAATTTTACTAAACTGTTTCTGAAGATTTTTTTTTTTTACCTGAGTCTCGGCGCTTGGGGATAGAACCAGTGGACTGGAAATCGTCAGCATGGAAGGAATGACGTCCAGGGGGCAGGGGCTCTCTGCCTCCGTTCATTACGGGAACTGGGACCGCACGCCCGAACCTCGCCAAGAAGAGGAGGGTTGAAGATCTTTTGAAAAATAAAATGGAAAGCTCAAAGTAAGTACCATAAGAAAAATACACTAAAGAAAAAATTAAATTATTGAAAAATTCTAGTGTGAAGTTAAACCTGTCATAATTCAGATAAAGAAATACACACACACAAGGGTACATGTACACACATGCACACACAGTGGCAGAAATCTATCTTTAACCAAACAAACACCAGCCATTTGAATTGCTATGTATATTATTAGTAAAATTTGTGTAACAGAAAGTGTCTGCAAACATAGACTTAAACAATAAAATAAAACTAAGACATAATAATGGGAGAAATTGCATAACAAATTACAATGGCAAACTTTGGTTGGAAAGATAAGATAATGAGACAAATTAATACCAAAAGACAGGTATGTTAAAATTTAGCAAGTTAATCATTGAAACTTGAAAACAATACTTATGCATCAGACACTTTAAAAATACCAACATTATTAATAACATTTACTTGCTGAGATAATCTTTCTACATAAATTCAAATGAACACACTAAAAACGTAAGTAATATTAGAGGATATTGAAGTGCAAATGAAGATAGCAAACCTCTGTTGGAAAGATAAAGAACCAAAATCAACTTATATAACAAAAGGCTAATATGCAAATAGACCGAACTGTGGAACAACCAGAACAACTGAACAACTGGTTGCTATGAGGTGCGCTGACCACCAGGGGGTGTGTGTGGAGCATGGCTGGCATTGCCTATGGCGGGATGGTGGAGCAGGGGTGCCAGACCAAGGTGGGGCGCTGGTTGCTGTTACCGGGGTGAGCCTCTGGTGATTACTGAAAATTCTTTGTTCCCGCAAACTGCAGGCCTGCCTGGTGCTCACACCTGCTGCCAGCGCCAGCTCCGCTTGCACCCACTGCTGGCGTTGGAGCCGCTGCTCACACCCACTGCCAGCGCCAGCCATGCTCAAACCCACTGCTGGTGTCTAGCGCAGGACCCAATCACTTGGTGCCATCAGTGGAAGCAAGTGGCAGCTGATGGCCCAATCGCCCCTGAGTGCTTCTCTACCGCCCCCTGCTCCTGAGGGGTGATTGGCACAACAGCTGCAACTCACACTCATTGACAGCACCGGTCCTTCTGGTACCCGCTGCTGGCACTGGCCCCAATTGCTCCACACCATCAGTAGGTATGAGCAGCAGCGATGGGATTGCGGCTGCTGGCAGATAGGGGTCTGGGACTGTGGTGGGAGGTGCCGGGTGGGGGCATAGAGAGGATGGGCCCACTGCAGCCTCGCGGACCTCTATTCCTTTCAAGGCGCACAAATTCATGCACTGGGCCCCTACTGTAAAAATAAATATGTTGAAGTTGAGGAAGATGATCATTAAAAATTGAAAACAAAAGTATAAGAACCAAATTAAACAATAGCCAAGTACAAAGCGAAATACATTAATGGACTTGCTCTTTTCCTATTCACACATATCTGGAAAATGAAAGGAAGAAAGAACCAATTCAATCTAAATAAAGAGGTGATGTCAGGAAGGGAGGAGAACAAAAATGTGAAGCACCTCCAGTTTTCTCTCTGGTTCAAATGATTTTTCTTTGTGAGTATAAGGAATATAAAGTTCAAAAAGTCAGAAATCACCAACCAGAGGTATGCTACTTGATATTTCCTCCCCCTTGGTCCAAAAGCTACTGAAATTGAAAGTGAAACCATAAGAGGACTTAGAACAGGGTTTTCTTCTTGGTAAACAATGACACTCATTGGTCTTTCATTGGGCCTTCTATATGTTTTAAGACAAAATGCAAGCACACACATATAGGAGATACTCTAAAAGTGATGAGGAAGCATACAGTAAAGGCACCCATTGTCAAGAACTGTATGTGAATTAATAGTCACATGACACCTGCTACATACATACAAAAGATATATTCCTAAATTTTACTCTGTTTGAATACAAAAATATATTTTAAACATGTCATTAAGTAAGACAGATTTTAAATTATTAATGTTTATTTAGTATTTTATGAAAGTGTCTTTTGGAAAATTCTACACTAATAGCTTCTGGTGCCATTCACATAAAAAAAAAATGGAATTAAGATATTATCAGAAAAGGGGATCCCAGATGTCTGCAGAGTAGATGGAAGCTAAGCTTACCTCCTCCCAGTGCCAAACCAGAGTTACAACTAATTTATAGATCAACCAACTGAATAGTAGCAGAAAAGAAGTCTTCAAACCAAGGATTTATAGAAGTAGCCAGATATGTCTATTTGCCATCTGTCTGTCCTCTTTGGAGAAGTATCTGTTCAGATCTTTTGCCATGACCCAGAAATTTCTCTTCTAGGACCATTTCCAAAGAAATCCAAAACACTAGCTTGAAAGATTATATGCTCCCCTATGTTCATTAGAGTATTATTTGCAATAGCCAAGAGTTGGAGGCAGCCCTAATGCCCATCATTACATGAGTGGATAAAAAACCTGTTGTACATTTACATAATGGAATACTACTTGGCTGTAAAAAGAGAGAAATTGTAAATTTTGTGACAGCGTGGCTGGACCTTGGAGAGTATTATGCTGAGTGAAATAAAACTGTCAGAGAAAGACAAATACCATACAATTTCACTTATACATGTAATCTAATGAACAAAATAAACAAACAAAATAGACTCAGAAGCCACATAGAGACTAGTAAAATGGGGAGAGATATGGGAAGGCCTGGCCCTGCACCCATATGTGGCAGGTGAAAATACTCTAGGAGGCAGATTGGCCCCTCCTTCCTACAGCCACACACTGTGGAGACAGAGACAAACAGTGGATTGATGGATCACTTGGAGCTTCAAGCAGGTTGCTGAAAGCCAAAGAAGGACAGTTCCTGAGAGTGGTTAGCACCTAAGTACCTCAGAGGGAGCCCAGAATTGGCAGAAAGAACAGTCAGCCATGGCCATCAGAAGAATAGGATCCAAAGCGAGCTCTAGAGATTCCAAAATGATCCTGGAGTAAGTGGAAGCTACACTGACACTCTCCCAGAACCAAACTGGAATTACAACTAAAATACCAAAGAACAGCCTGAATAATCAAATGAAGACTAGCTGGATAAACCCTGATAACCAAGAGAGAAAGTGTAGACCCCATAGAGACTGGTAGGAAATGCAGAGGTGTGAAAGGGCTGACTGGGCTCTCACATATAGCAGCTGAGGTTCTAGAGCAGCGGTTCTCAACCTGTGAGTCTCGACCCCTTTGGCAGTCGGGCGACCCTTTCACAGGGGTCACCTAAGACCATCCTGCATATCAGATATTTACATTATGATTCATAACAGTAACAACATTACAGTTATGAAGTAGCAACGAAAATGATTTTATGGTTGGGTCACAACATGAGGAAATGTATTTAAAGGGCCTGAAGGTTGAGAACCACTGTTCTAGAGAGCTATATCAGTTGTAATGGGTTCCCACTGAGAACTCTGGGATCAAAACCCCAACCTTGGCTTCCGACCCCAGAGCACCAGAACTGAGAAAGGTGCCCACATAACAACTGGCTGTGAAAAGCAGCAGGGTTGCTGGCTGCCAGGAAGAGCTGGCTAGAAATGCAGGCACCCTCTTAAAGGACCAATGCACAAAATTTTGTGTGCCGTCACTCACCTTGGGCTGTGGCAGAGGGAGGGCAAACTGGAAGATAGCTGTGTGAGAAGAATCCAGGGTTGAGGGCTCTGGGTTAGAGCTTGGAAGGCAGCCACCCTGGGTTCTTGTGCTGAGTCATTCC